>NW_026607695.1:0-125000 GCF_029499605.1 Hyla sarda
TGGAGCGAATAGGCCGAAACCACATGCCGAAAGGAGCCCGCTGAGATTGGCCAGGGGAAACAAACGTCCGTACGGGAGATGCCCACGGCCAGAGCCTTATCCAATGGATTCCTGACATTAGTTTGCAGCACAGCATATACCAGAGTCAATAACTTGTAAAGTAGACGGTCAGCGACTGATTTCGTCACCTGGGACCCGTTTGCCCAAAGTCATGAGTTAGTTGCAGCTGAAATGCGGACTGCAGCTTTCCCTCAATCACTGGCGCTACAACAAGGCCCCGTGTAGCCCATGCCTAAGGCCTATGGCTTTTAGATTGCAAACTCTTCCAGGTGCCGTGTTATTTCCTATACTTTCTGATTCCTTCTCTTGTGGAATAAAGTTTCGAATACAGTTCCCAGTTCACAGTCAGCCCTAGCACTCGTGATGTCGCCTCTGACAAGGACAGAGAAAGAGACACCCTTCCCTTTCTCCACACTGCTATCAGTACCTATTCTAAGGACTGGGACACATGTGAGATCCCCACTGGTGTCGGCCGGGGCAGCCAACATGCGCAACATGGCCGGTTAGCTCAGCTGGTTAGAGCGTGGTGCTAATAACGCCAAGGTCGCGGGTTCGATCCCCGTATGGGCCAGTCCGTCTCCTCTTTTTTGACCGTACCAGTCTCAAACTCCTTTTTCTCCCTACTGCCTAGATCTGGTGGGTGGAAATTGCTGCTGTCTTCATTTAAGCAGGTTACCGTGATGGCAAGCACCATACTCTTTCCTCGTTAGTATAGTGGTGAGTATCCCCGCCTGTCACGCGGGAGACCGGGGTTCGATTCCCCGACGGGGAGGCAATTGTTTTCTTTGTGCACCAAAGAAAACTCAGGAAAAAGGAATCCAAAGTCTTAAGTCTCCAGAGTCTCCAGAGTCTCCATGGAAATAAAGATGGAATTTTAAAAAGAGATCTACAAAAAAAGAAGCCATTAAGTCGTTGCACAGAGAGAACCCACACTTATCCTACCTCAGTTTCCTGAAGGTTTAAGCTGAAAAACTCTGTAGATTGGCCAGGGGAAACAAATGTCCGTACGGGAGATGCCCACGGACAGAGCCTTATTTAATGGATTCCTGACATTAGTTTGCAGCATAGCATAACGTAGACGTTCAGCGACTGATTTTGTCACCTGGGACCCTTTTTCCCAAAGTCATGAGTTAGAAAACTAAGGAAAAAGGAGGTAAAATCCTAGAGGGAGCGTAAGGAACCTTAAAGGTAGAAAGAAACCAAAGTCTTAAGTCTCCAGAGACTCCATGGAAATAAAGATGGAAATTTAAAAAGAGATCTACAAAAAAAGAAGCCATTAGGTTGTTGCACCGAGAGAACCCACACTTATCCTACCTCAGTTTCCTTAAGGTTTAAGCTGAAAAACTCTGTAGATATCCCCAATCCATGGAGCGAATAGGCCGAAACCACATGCCGAAAGGAGCCCGCTGAGATTGGCCAGGGGAAACAAACGTCCGTACGGGAGATGCCCACGGCCAGAGCCTTATCCAATGGATTCCTGACATTAGTTTGCAGCACAGCATATACCAGAGTCAATAACTTGTAAAGTAGACGGTCAGCGACTGATTTCGTCACCTGAGACCTGTGTGCCCAAAGTCATGAGTTAGTTGCAGCTGAAATGCGGACTGCAGCTTTCCCTCAATCACTGGCGCTACAACAAGGCCCCGTGTAGCCCATGCCTAAGGCCTATGGCTTTTAGATTGCAAACTCTTCCAGGTGCCGTGTTATTTCCTATACTTTCTGATTCCTTCTCTTGTGGAATAAAGTTTCGAATACAGTTCCCAGTTCACAGTCAGCCCTAGCACTCGTGATGTCGCCTCTGACAAGGACAGAGAAAGAGACACCCTTCCCTTTCTCCACACTGCTATCAGTACCTATTCTAAGGACTGGGACACATGTGAGATCCCCACTGGTGTCGGCCGGGGCAGCCAACATGCGCAACATGGCCGGTTAGCTCAGCTGGTTAGAGCGTGGTGCTAATAACGCCAAGGTCGCGGGTTCGATCCCCGTACGGGCCAGTCCGTCTCCTCTTTTTTGACCGTACCAGTCTCAAACTCCTTTTTCTCCCTACTGCCTAGATCTGGTGGGTGGAAATTGCTGCTGTCTTCATTTAAGCAGGTTACCGTGATGGCAAGCACCATACACATTCCTCGTTAGTATAGTGGTGAGTATCCCCGCCTGTCACGCGGGAGACCGGGGTTCGATTCCCCGACGGGGAGGCAATTGTTTTCTTTGTGCACCAAAGAAAACTCAGGAAAAAGGAATCCAAAGTCTTAAGTCTCCAGAGTCTCCAGAGTCTCCATGGAAATAAAGATGGAATTTTAAAGAGAGATCTACAAAAAAAGAAGCCATTAAGTCGTTGCAGAGAGAGAACCCACACTTATCCTACCTCAGTTTCCTGAAGGTTTAAGCTGAAAAACTCTGTAGATTGGCCAGGGGAAACAAACGTCCGTACGGGAGATGCCCACGGACAGAGCCTTATTTAATGGATTCCTGACATTAGTTTGCAGCATAGCATAACGTAGACGTTCAGCGACTGATTTTGTCACCTGGGACCCTTTTTCCCAAAGTCATGAGTTAGAAAACTAAGGAAAAAGGAGGTAAAATCCTAGAGGGAGCGTAAGGAACCTTAAAGGTAGAAAGAAACCAAAGTCTTAAGTCTCCAGAGACTCCATGGAAATAAAGATGGAAATTTAAAAAGAGATCTACAAAAAAAGAAGCCATTAAGTTGTTGCACAGAGAGAACCCACACTTATCCTACCTCAGTTTCCTGAAGGTTTAAGCTGAAAAACTCTGTAGATATCCCCAATCCATGGAGCGAATAGGCCGAAACCACATGCCGAAAGGAGCCCGCTGAGATTGGCCAGGGGAAACAAACGTCCGTACGGGAGATGCCCACGGACAGAGCCTTATTTAATGGATTCCTGACATTAGTTTGCAGCAGAGCATAACGTAGACGTTCAGCGACTGATTTTGTCACCTAGGACCCTTTTTCCCAAAGTCATGAGTTAGAAAACTAAGGAAAAAGGGGGTAAAATCCTAGAGGGAGCGTAAGGAACCTTAAAGGTAGAAAGAAACCAAAGTCTTAAGTCTCCAGAGACTCCATGGAAATAAAGATGGAAATTTAAAAAGAGATCTACAAAAAAAGAAGCCATTAAGTTGTTGCACCGAGAGAACCCACACTTATCCTATCTCAGTTTCCTTAAGGTTTAAGCTGAAAAACTCTGTAGATATCCCCAATCCATGGAGCGAAGAGGCCGAAACCACATGCCGAAAGGAGCCCGCTGAGATTGGCCAGGGGAAACAAACGTCCGTACGGGAGATGCCCACGGCCAGAGCCTTATCCAATGGATTCCTGACATTAGTTTGCAGCACAGCATATACCAGAGTCAATAACTTGTAAAGTAGACGGTCAGCGACTGATTTCGTCACCTGGGACCTGTGTGCCCAAAGTCATGAGTTAGTTGCAGCTGAAATGCGGACTGCAGCTTTCCCTCAATCACTGGCGCTACAACAAGGCCCCGTGTAGCCCATGCCTAAGGCCTATGGCTTTTAGATTGCAAACTCTTCCAGGTGCCGTGTTATTTCCTATACTTTCTGATTCCTTCTCTTGTGGAATAAAGTTTCGAATACAGTTCCCAGTTCACAGTCAGCCCTAGCACTCGTGATGTCGCCTCTGACAAGGACAGAGAAAGAGACACCCTTCCCTTTCTCCACACTGCTATCAGTACCTATTCTAAGGACTGGGACACATGTGAGATCCCCACTGGTGTCGGCCGGGGCAGCCAACATGCGCAACATGGCCGGTTAGCTCAGCTGGTTAGAGCGTGGTGCTAATAACGCCAAGGTCGCGGGTTCGATCCCCGTACGGGCCAGTCCGTCTCCTCTTTTTTGACCGTACCAGTCTCAAACTCCTTTTTCTCCCTACTGCCTACATCTGGTGGGTGGAAATTGCTGCTGTCTTCATTTAAGCAGCTTACCGTGATGGCAAGCACCATACCCATTCCTCGTTAGTATAGTGGTGAGTATCCCCGCCTGTCACGCGGGAGACCGGGGTTCGATTCCCCGACGGGGAGGCAATTGTTTTCTTTGTGCACCAAAGAAAACTCAGGAAAAAGGAATCCAAAGTCTTAAGTCTCCAGAGTCTCCATGGAAATAAAGATGGAATTTTAAAAAGAGATCTACAAAAAAAGAAGCCATTAAGTCGTTGCACAGAGAGAACCCACACTTATCCTACCTCAGTTTAGTGAAGGTTTAAGCTGAAAAACTCTGTAGATATCCCCAATCCATGGAGCGAATAGGCCGAAACCACATGCCGAAAGGAGCCCGCTGAGATTGGCCAGGGGAAACAAACGTCCGTACGGGAGATGCCCACGGACAGAGCCTTATTTAATGGATTCCTGACATTAGTTTGCAGCAGAGCATAACGTAGACGTTCAGCGACTGATTTTGTCACCTGGGACCCGTTTTCCCAAAGTCATGAGTTAGAAAACTAAGGAAAAAGGAGGTAAAATCCTAGAGAGAGCGTCAGGAACCTTAAAGGTAGAAAGAAACCAAAGTCTTAAGTCTCCAGAGACTCCATGGAAATAAAGATGGAAATTTAAAAAGAGATCTACAAAAAAAGAAGCCATTAAGTCGTTGCACCGAGAGAACCCACACTTATCCTACCTCAGTTTCCTTAAGGTTTAAGTACCTATAGGTACTGCTATCAGTACCTATTCTAAGGACTGGGACACATGTGAGATCCCCACTGGTGTCGGCCGGGGCAGCCGACATGCGCAACATGGCCGGTTAGCTCAGCTGGTTAGAGCGTGGTGCTAATAACGCCAAGGTTGCGGGTTCGATCCCAGTACGGGCCAATCCGTCTCCTCTTTTTTGACCGTACCAGTCTCAAACTCCTTTTTCTCCCTACTGCCTAGATCTGGTGGGTGGAAATTGCTGCTGTCTTCATTTAAGCAGGTTACCCTGATGGCAAGCACAGTACCCATTCCTCGTTAGTATAGTGGTGAGTATCCCCGCCTGTCACGCGGGAGACCGGGGTTCGATTCCCCGACGGGGAGGCAATTGTTTTCTTTGTGCACCAAAGAAAACTCAGGAAAAAGGAATCCAAAGTCTTAAGTCTCCAGAGTCTCCAGAGTCTCCATGGAAATAAAGATGGAATTTTAAAAAGAGATCTACAAAAAAAGAAGCCATTAAGTCGTTGCACAGAGAGAACCCACACTTATCCTACCTCAGTTTCCTGAAGGTTTAAGCTGAAAAACTCTGTAGATTGGCCAGGGGAAACAAACGTCCGTACGGGAGATGCCCACGGACAGAGCCTTATTTAATGGATTCCTGACATTAGTTTGCAGCAGAGCATAACGTAGACGTTCAGCGACTGATTTTGTCACCTGGGACCCTTTTTCCCAAAGTCATGAGTTAGAAAACTAAGGAAAAAGGAGGTAAAATCCTAGAGGGAGCGTAAGGAACCTTAAAGGTAGAAAGAAACCAAAGTCTTAAGTCTCCAGAGACTCCATGGAAATAAAGATGGAAATTTAAAAAGAGATCTACAAAAAAAGAAGCCATTAGGTTGTTGCACCGAGAGAACCCACACTTATCCTACCTCAGTTTCCTTAAGGTTTAAGCTGAAAAACTCTGTAGATATCCCCAATCCATGGAGCGAATAGGCCGAAACCACATGCCGAAAGGAGCCCGCTGAGATTGGCCAGGGGAAACAAACGTCCGTACGGGAGATGCCCACGGCCAGAGCCTTATCCAATGGATTCCTGACATTAGTTTGCAGCACAGCATATACCAGAGTCAATAACTTGTAAAGTAGACGGTCAGCGACTGATTTCGTCACCTGGGACCTGTGTGCCCAAAGTCTTGAGTTAGTTGCAGCTGAAATGCGGACTGCAGCTTTCCCTCAATCACTGGCGCTACAACAAGGCCCCGTGTAGCCCATGCCTAAGGCCTATGGCTTTTAGATTGCAAACTCTTCCAGGTGCCGTGTTATTTCCTATACTTTCTGATTCCTTCTCTTGTGGAATAAAGTTTCGAATACAGTTCCCAGTTCACAGTCAGCCCTAGCACTCGTGATGTCGCCTCTGACAAGGACAGAGAAAGAGACACCCTTCCCTTTCTCCACACTGCTATCAGTACCTATTCTAAGGACTGGGACACATGTGAGATCCCCACTGGTGTCGGCCGGGGCAGCCAACATGCGCAACATGGCCGGTTAGCTCAGCTGGTTAGAGCGTGGTGCTAATAACGCCAAGGTCGCGGGTTCGATCCCCGTACGGGCCAGTCCGTGTCCTCTTTTTTGACCGTACCAGTCTCAAACTCCTTTTTCTCCCTACTGCCTAGATCTGGTGGGTGGAAATTGCTGCTGTCTTCATTTAAGCAGCTTACCGTGATGGCAAGCACCATACCCATTCCTCGTTAGTATAGTGGTGAGTATCCCCGCCTGTCACGCGGGAGACCGGGGTTCGATTCCCCGACGGGGAGGCAATTGTTTTCTTTGTGCACCAAAGAAAACTCAGGAAAAAGGAATCCAAAGTCTTAAGTCTCCAGAGTCTCCAGAGTCTCCATGGAAATAAAGATGGAATTTTAAAAAGAGATCTACAAAAAAAGAAGCCATTAAGTCGTTGCACCGAGAGAACCCACACTTATCCTACCTCAGTTTCCTGAAGGTTTAAGCTGAAAAACTCTGTAGATATCCCCAATCCATGGAGCGAATAGGCCGAAACCACATGCCGAAAGGAGCCCGCTGAGATTGGCCAGGGGAAACAAACGTCCGTACGGGAGATGCCCACGGACAGAGCCTTATTTAATGGATTCCTGACATTAGTTTGCAGCATAGCATAACGTAGACGTTCAGCGACTGATTTTGTCACCTGGGACCCTTTTTCCCAAAGTCATGAGTTAGAAAACTAAGGAAAAAGGAGGTAAAATCCTAGAGGGAGCGTAAGGAACCTTAAAGGTAGAAAGAAACCAAAGTCTTAAGTCTCCAGAGACTCCATGGAAATAAAGATGGAAATTTAAAAAGAGATCTACAAAAAAAGAAGCCATTAAGTCGTTCCACCGAGAGAACCCACACTTATCCTACCTCAGTTTAGTGAAGGTTTAAGCTGAAAAACTCTGTAGATATCCCCAATCCATGGAGCGAATAGGCCGAAACCACATGCCGAAAGGAGCCCGCTGAGATTGGCCAGGGGAAACAAACGTCCGTACGGGAGATGCCCACGGACAGAGCCTTATTTAATGGATTCCTGACATTAGTTTGCAGCAGAGCATAACGTAGACGTTCAGCGACTGATTTTGTCACCTGGGACCCGTTTTCCCAAAGTCATGAGTTAGAAAACTAAGGAAAAAGGAGGTAAAATCCTAGAGAGAGCGTCAGGAACCTTAAAGGTAGAAAGAAACCAAAGTCTTAAGTCTCCAGAGACTCCATGGAAATAAAGATGGAAATTTAAAAAGAGATCTACAAAAAAAGAAGCCATTAAGTCGTTGCACCGAGAGAACCCACACTTATCCTACCTCAGTTTCCTTAAGGTTTAAGTACCTATAGGTACTGCTATCAGTACCTATTCTAAGGACTGGGACACATGTGAGATCCCCACTGGTGTCGGCCGGGGCAGCCGACATGCACAACATGGCCGGTTAGCTCGGCTGGTTAGAGCGTGGTGCTAATAACGCCAAGGTCACGGGTTCGATCCCCGTACGGGCCAGTCCGTCTCCTCTTTTTTGACCGTACCAGTCTCAAACTCCTTTTTCTCCCTACTGCCTAGATCTGGTGGGTGGAAATTGCTGCTGTCTTCATTTAAGCAGGTTACCGTGATGGCAAGCACCATACCCATTCCTCGTTAGTATAGTGGTGAGTATCCCCGCCTGTCACGCGGGAGACCGGGGTTCGATTCCCCGACGGGGAGGCAATTCTTTTCTTTGTGCACCAAAGAAAACTCAGGAAAAAGGAATCCAAAGTCTTAAGTCTCCAGAGTCTCCAGAGACTCCATGGAAATAAAGATGGAATTTTAAGAAGAGATCTACAAAAAAAGAAGCCATTAAGTCGTTGCACAGAGAGAACCCACACTTATCCTACCTCAGTTTCCTGAAGGTTTAAGCTGAAAAACTCTGTAGATATCCCCAATCCATGGAGCGAATAGGCCGAAACCACATGCCGAAAGGAGCCCGCTGATATTGGCCAGGGGAAACAAACGTCCGTACGGGAGATGCCCACGGACAGAGCCTTATTTAATGGATTCCTGACATTAGTTTGCAGCAGAGCATAACGTAGACGTTCAGCGACTGATTTTGTCACCTGGGACCCTTTTTCCCAAAGTCATGAGTTAGAAAACTAAGGAAAAAGGAGGTAAAATCCTAGAGGGAGCGTAAGGAACCTTAAAGGTAGAAAGAAACCAAAGTCTTAAGTCTCCAGAGACTCCATGGAAATAAAGATGGAAATTTAAAAAGAGATCTACAAAAAAAGAAGCCATTAAGTTGTTGCACCGAGAGAACCCACACTTATCCTACCTCAGTTTCCTAAAGGTTTAAGCTGAAAAACTCTGTAGATATCCCCAATCCATGGAGCGAATAGGCCGAAACCACATGCCGAAAGGAGCCCGCTGAGATTGGCCAGGGGAAACAAACGTCCGTACGGGAGATGCCCACGGCCAGAGCCTTATCCAATGGATTCCTGACATTAGTTTGCAGCACAGCATATACCAGAGTCAATAACTTGTAAAGTAGACGGTCAGCGACTGATTTCGTCACCTGGGACCCGTTTGCCCAAAGTCATGAGTTAGTTGCAGCTGAAATGCGGACTGCAGCTTTCTCTCAATCACTGGCGCTACAACAAGGCCCCGTGTAGCCCATGCCTAAGGCCTATGGCTTTTAGATTGCAAACTCTTCCAGGTGCCGTGTTATTTCCTATACTTTCTGATTCCTTCTCTTGTGGAATAAAGTTTCGAATACAGTTCCCAGTTCACAGTCAGCCCTAGCACTCGTGATGTCGCCTCTGACAAGGACAGAGAAAGAGACACCCTTCCCTTTCTCCACACTGCTATCAGTACCTATTCTAAGGACTGGGACACATGTGAGATCCCCACTGGTGTCGGCCGGGGCAGCCAACATGCGCAACATGGCCGGTTAGCTCAGCTGGTTAGAGCGTGGTGCTAATAACGCCAAGGTCGCGGGTTCGATCCCCGTATGGGCCAGTCCGTCTCCTCTTTTTTGACCGTACCAGTCTCAAACTCCTTTTTCTCCCTACTGCCTAGATCTGGTGGGTGGAAATTGCTGCTGTCTTCATTTAAGCAGGTTACCGTGATGGCAAGCACCATACCCATTCCTCATTAGTATAGTGGTGAGTATCCCCGCCTGTCACGCGGGAGACCGGGGTTCGATTCCCCGACGGGGAGGGAATTGTTTTCTTTGTGCACCAAAGAAAACTCAGGAAAAAGGAATCCAAAGTCTTAAGTCTCCAGAGTCTCCAGAGTCTCCATGGAAATAAAGATGGAATTTTAAAAAGAGATCTACAAAAAAAGAAGCCATTAAGTCGTTGCACAGAGAGAACCCACACTTATCCTACCTCAGTTTCCTGAAGGTTTAAGCTGAAAAACTCTGTAGATTGGCCAGGGGAAACAAATGTCCGTACGGGAGATGCCCACGGACAGAGCCTTATTTAATGGATTCCTGACATTAGTTTGCAGCATAGCATAACGTAGACGTTCAGCGACTGATTTTGTCACCTGGGACCCTTTTTCCCAAAGTCATGAGTTAGAAAACTAAGGAAAAAGGAGGTAAAATCCTAGAGGGAGCGTAAGGAACCTTAAAGGTAGAAAGAAACCAAAGTCTTAAGTCTCCAGAGACTCCATGGAAATAAAGATGGAAATTTAAAAAGAGATCTACAAAAAAAGAAGCCATTAGGTTGTTGCACCGAGAGAACCCACACTTATCCTACCTCAGTTTCCTTAAGGTTTAAGCTGAAAAACTCTGTAGATATCCCCAATCCATGGAGCGAATAGGCCGAAACCACATGCCGAAAGGAGCCCGCTGAGATTGGCCAGGGGAAACAAACGTCCGTACGGGAGATGCCCACGGCCAGAGCCTTATCCAATGGATTCCTGACATTAGTTTGCAGCACAGCATATACCAGAGTCAATAACTTGTAAAGTAGACGGTCAGCGACTGATTTCGTCACCTGGGACCTGTGTGCCCAAAGTCTTGAGTTAGTTGCAGCTGAAATGCGGACTGCAGCTTTCCCTCAATCACTGGCGCTACAACAAGGCCCCGTGTAGCCCATGCCTAAGGCCTATGGCTTTTAGATTGCAAACTCTTCCAGGTGCCGTGTTATTTCCTATACTTTCTGATTCCTTCTCTTGTGGAATAAAGTTTCGAATACAGTTCCCAGTTCACAGTCAGCCCTAGCACTCGTGATGTCGCCTCTGACAAGGACAGAGAAAGAGACACCCTTCCCTTTCTCCACACTGCTATCAGTACCTATTCTAAGGACTGGGACACATGTGAGATCCCCACTGGTGTCGGCCGGGGCAGCCAACATGCGCAACATGGCCGGTTAGCTCAGCTGGTTAGAGCGTGGTGCTAATAACGCCAAGGTCGCGGGTTCGATCCCCGTACGGGCCAGTCCGTGTCCTCTTTTTTGACCGTACCAGTCTCAAACTCCTTTTTCTCCCTACTGCCTAGATCTGGTGGGTGGAAATTGCTGCTGTCTTCATTTAAGCAGCTTACCGTGATGGCAAGCACCATACCCATTCCTCGTTAGTATAGTGGTGAGTATCCCCGCCTGTCACGCGGGAGACCGGGGTTCGATTCCCCGACGGGGAGGCAATTGTTTTCTTTGTGCACCAAAGAAAACTCAGGAAAAAGGAATCCAAAGTCTTAAGTCTCCAGAGTCTCCAGAGTCTCCATGGAAATAAAGATGGAATTTTAAAAAGAGATCTACAAAAAAAGAAGCCATTAAGTCGTTGCACCGAGAGAACCCACACTTATCCTACCTCAGTTTCCTGAAGGTTTAAGCTGAAAAACTCTGTAGATTGGCCAGGGGAAACAAATGTCCGTACGGGAGATGCCCACGGACAGAGCCTTATTTAATGGATTCCTGACATTAGTTTGCAGCATAGCATAACGTAGACGTTCAGCGACTGATTTTGTCACCTGGGACCCTTTTTCCCAAAGTCATGAGTTAGAAAACTAAGGAAAAAGGAGGTAAAATCCTAGAGGGAGCGTAAGGAACCTTAAAGGTAGAAAGAAACCAAAGTCTTAAGTCTCCAGAGACTCCATGGAAATAAAGATGGAAATTTAAAAAGAGATCTACAAAAAAAGAAGCCATTAGGTTGTTGCACCGAGAGAACCCACACTTATCCTACCTCAGTTTCCTTAAGGTTTAAGCTGAAAAACTCTGTAGATATCCCCAATCCATGGAGCGAATAGGCCGAAACCACATGCCGAAAGGAGCCCGCTGAGATTGGCCAGGGGAAACAAACGTCCGTACGGGAGATGCCCACGGCCAGAGCCTTATCCAATGGATTCCTGACATTAGTTTGCAGCACAGCATATACCAGAGTCAATAACTTGTAAAGTAGACGGTCAGCGACTGATTTCGTCACCTGGGACCTGTGTGCCCAAAGTCATGAGTTAGTTGCAGCTGAAATGCGGACTGCAGCTTTCCCTCAATCACTGGCGCTACAACAAGGCCCCGTGTAGCCCATGCCTAAGGCCTATGGCTTTTAGATTGCAAACTCTTCCAGGTGCCGTGTTATTTCCTATACTTTCTGATTCCTTCTCTTGTGGAATAAAGTTTCGAATACAGTTCCCAGTTCACAGTCAGCCCTAGCACTCGTGATGTCGCCTCTGACAAGGACAGAGAAAGAGACACCCTTCCCTTTCTCCACACTGCTATCAGTACCTATTCTAAGGACTGGGACACATGTGAGATCCCCACTGGTGTCGGCCGGGGCAGCCAACATGCGCAACATGGCCGGTTAGCTCAGCTGGTTAGAGCGTGGTGCTAATAACGCCAAGGTCGCAGGTTCGATCCCCGTATGGGCCAGTCCGTCTCCTCTTTTTTGACCGTACCAGTCTCAAACTCCTTTTTCTCCCTACTGCCTAGATCTGGTGGGTGGAAATTGCTGCTGTCTTCATTTAAGCAGGTTACCGTGATGGCAAGCACCATACCCATTCCTCGTTAGTATAGTGGTGAGTATCCCCGCCTGTCACGCGGGAGACCGGGGTTCGATTCCCCGACGGGGAGGCAATTGTTTTCTTTGTGCACCAAAGAAAACTCAGGAAAAAGGAATCCAAAGTCTTAAGTCTCCAGAGTCTCCAGAGTCTCCATGGAAATAAAGATGGAATTTTAAAAAGAGATCTACAAAAAAAGAAGCCATTAAGTCGTTGCACAGAGAGGACCCACACTTATCCTACCTCAGTTTCCTGAAGGTTTAAGCTGAAAAACTCTGTAGATTGGCCAGGGGAAACAAACGTCCGTACGGGAGATGCCCACGGACAGAGCCTTATTTAATGGATTCCTGACATTAGTTTGCAGCAGAGCATAACGTAGACGTTCAGCGACTGATTTTGTCACCTGGGACCCTTTTTCCCAAAGTCATGAGTTAGAAAACTAAGGAAAAAGGAGGTAAAATCCTAGAGGGAGCGTAAGGAACCTTAAAGGTAGAAAGAAACCAAAGTCTTAAGTCTCCAGAGTCTCCATGGAAATAAAGATGGAATTTTAAAAAGAGATCTACAAAAAAAGAAGCCATTAAGTTGTTGCACAGAGAGAACCCACACTTATCCTACCTCAGTTTCCTGAAGGTTTAAGCTGAAAAACTCTGTAGATATCCCCAATCCATGGAGCGAATAGGCCGAAACCACATGCCGAAAGGAGCCCGCTGAGATTGGCCAGGGGAAACAAACGTCCGTACGGGAGATGCCCACGGACAGAGCCTTATTTAATGGATTCCTGACATTAGTTTGCAGCAGAGCATAACGTAGACGTTCAGCGACTGATTTTGTCACCTGGGACCCTTTTTCCCAAAGTCATGAGTTAGAAAACTAAGGAAAAAGGAGGTAAAATCCTAGAGGGAGCGTAAGGAACCTTAAAGGTAGAAAGAAACCAAAGTCTTAAGTCTCCAGAGACTCCATGGAAATAAAGATGGAAATTTAAAAAGAGATCTACAAAAAAAGAAGCCATTAGGTTGTTGCACCGAGAGAACCCACACTTATCCTACCTCAGTTTCCTTAAGGTTTAAGCTGAAAAACTCTGTAGATATCCCCAATCCATGGAGCGAATAGGCCGAAACCACATGCCGAAAGGAGCCCGCTGAGATTGGCCAGGGGAAACAAACGTCCGTACGGGAGATGCCCACGGCCAGAGCCTTATCCAATGGATTCCTGACATTAGTTTGCAGCACAGCATATACCAGAGTCAATAACTTGTAAAGTAGACGGTCAGCGACTGATTTCGTCACCTGGGACCCGTTTGCCCAAAGTCATGAGTTAATTGCAGCTGAAATGCGGACTGCAGCTTTCCCTCAATCACTGGCGCTACAACAAGGCCCCGTGTAGCCCATGCCTAAGGCCTATGGCTTTTAGATTGCAAACTCTTCCAGGTGCCGTGTTATTTCCTATACTTTCTGATTCCTTCTCTTGTGGAATAAAGTTTCGAATACAGTTCCCAGTTCACAGTCAGCCCTAGCACTCGTGATGTCGCCTCTGACAAGGACAGAGAAAGAGACACCCTTCCCTTTCTCCACACTGCTATCAGTACCTATTCTAAGGACTGGGACACATGTGAGATCCCCACTGGTGTCGGCCGGGGCAGCCGACATGCGCAACATGGCCGGTTAGCTCAGCTGTTTAGAGCGTGGTGCTAATAACACCAAGGTCGCGGGTTCGATCCCCGTACGGGCCAGTCCGTCTCCTCTTTTTTGACCGTACCAGTCTCAAACTCCTTTTTCTCCCTACTGCCTAGATCTGGTGGGTGGAAATTGCTGCTGTCTTCATTTAAGCAGGTTACCGTGATGGCAAGAACCATACCCATTCCTCGTTAGTATAGTGGTGAGTATCCCCGCCTGTCACGCGGGAGACCGGGGTTCGATTCCCCGACGGGGAGGCAATTCTTTTCTTTGTGCACCAAAGAAAACTCAGGAAAAAGGAATCCAAAGTCTTAAGTCTCCAGAGTCTCCAGAGTCTCCATGGAAATAAAGATGGAATTTTAAAAAGAGATCTACAAAAAAAGAAGCCATTAAGTTGTTGCACAGAGAGAACCCACACTTATCCTACCTCAGTTTCCTTAAGGTTTAAGCTGAAAAACTCTGTAGATATCCCCAATCCATGGAGCGAATAGGCCGAAACCACATGCCGAAAGGAGCCCGCTGAGATTGGCCAGGGGAAACAAACGTCCGTACGGGAGATGCCCACGGACAGAGCCTTATTTAATGGATTCCTGACATTAGTTTGCAGCAGAGCATAACGTAGACGTTCAGCGACTGATTTTGTCACCTGGGACCCTTTTTCCCAAAGTCATGAGTTAGAAAACTAAGGAAAAAGGAGGTAAAATCCTAGAGGGAGCGTAAGGAACCTTAAAGGTAGAAAGAAACCAAAGTCTTAAGTCTCCAGAGTCTCCATGGAAATAAAGATGGAATTTTAAAAAGAGATCTACAAAAAAAGAAGCCATTAAGTTGTTGCACAGAGAGAACCCACACTTATCCTACCTCAGTTTCCTGAAGGTTTAAGCTGAAAAACTCTGTAGATATCCCCAATCCATGGAGCGAATAGGCCGAAACCACATGCCGAAAGGAGCCCGCTGAGATTGGCCAGGGGAAACAAACGTCCGTACGGGAGATGCCCACGGACAGAGCCTTATTTAATGGATTCCTGACATTAGTTTGCAGCAGAGCATAACGTAGACGTTCAGCGACTGATTTTGTCACCTGGGACCCTTTTTCCCAAAGTCATGAGTTAGAAAACTAAGGAAAAAGGAGGTAAAATCCTAGAGGGAGCGTAAGGAACCTTAAAGGTAGAAAGAAACCAAAGTCTTAAGTCTCCAGAGACTCCATGGAAATAAAGATGGAAATTTAAAAAGAGATCTACAAAAAAAGAAGCCATTAGGTTGTTGCACCGAGAGAACCCACACTTATCCTACCTCAGTTTCCTTAAGGTTTAAGCTGAAAAACTCTGTAGATATCCCCAATCCATGGAGCGAATAGGCCGAAACCACATGCCGAAAGGAGCCCGCTGAGATTGGCCAGGGGAAACAAACGTCCGTACGGGAGATGCCCACGGCCAGAGCCTTATCCAATGGATTCCTGACATTAGTTTGCAGCACAGCATATACCAGAGTCAATAACTTGTAAAGTAGACGGTCAGCGACTGATTTCGTCACCTGGGACCCGTTTGCCCAAAGTCATGAGTTAGTTGCAGCTGAAATGCGGACTGCAGCTTTCCCTCAATCACTGGCGCTACAACAAGGCCCCGTGTAGCCCATGCCTAAGGCCTATGGCTTTTAGATTGCAAACTCTTCCAGGTGCCGTGTTATTTCCTATACTTTCTGATTCCTTCTCTTGTGGAATAAAGTTTCGAATACAGTTCCCAGTTCACAGTCAGCCCTAGCACTCGTGATGTCGCCTCTGACAAGGACAGAGAAAGAGACACCCTTCCCTTTCTCCACACTGCTATCAGTACCTATTCTAAGGACTGGGACACATGTGAGATCCCCACTGGTGTCGGCCGGGGCAGCCGACATGCGCAACATGGCCGGTTAGCTCAGCTGTTTAGAGCGTGGTGCTAATAACGCCAAGGTCGCGGGTTCGATCCCCGTACGGGCCAGTCCGTCTCCTCTTTTTTGACCGTACCAGTCTCAAACTCCTTTTTCTCCCTACTGCCTAGATCTGGTGGGTGGAAATTGCTGCTGTCTTCATTTAAGCAGGTTACCGTGATGGCAAGCACCATACCCATTCCTCGTTAGTATAGTGGTGAGTATCCCCGCCTGTCACGCGGGAGACCGGGGTTCGATTCCCCGACGGGGAGGCAATTCTTTTCTTTGTGCACCAAAGAAAACTCAGGAAAAAGGAATCCAAAGTCTTAAGTCTTCAGAGTCTCCAGAGTCTCCATGGAAATAAAGATGGAATTTTAAAAAGAGATCTACAAAAAAAGAAGCCATTAAGTCGTTGCACAGAGAGAACCCACACTTATCCTACCTCAGTTTCCTTAAGGTTTAAGCTGAAAAACTCTGTAGATATCCCCAATCCATGGAGCGAATAGGCCGAAACCACATGCCGAAAGGAGCCCGCTGAGATTGGCCAGGGGAAACAAACGTCCGTACGGGAGATGCCCACGGCCAGAGCCTTATCCAATGGATTCCTGACATTAGTTTGCAGCACAGCATATACCAGAGTCAATAACTTGTAAAGTAGACGGTCAGCGACTGATTTCGTCACCTGGGACCTGTGTGCCCAAAGTCATGAGTTAGTTGCAGCTGAAATGCGGACTGCAGCTTTCCCTCAATCACTGGCGCTACAACAAGGCCCCGTGTAGCCCATGCCTAAGGCCTATGGCTTTTAGATTGCAAACTCTTCCAGGTGCCGTGTTATTTCCTATACTTTCTGATTCCTTCTCTTGTGGAATAAAGTTTCGAATACAGTTCCCAGTTCACAGTCAGCCCTAGCACTCGTGATGTCGCCTCTGACAAGGACAGAGAAAGAGACACCCTTCCCTTTCTCCACACTGCTATCAGTACCTATTCTAAGGACTGGGACACATGTGAGATCCCCACTGGTGTCGGCCGGGGCAGCCAACATGCGCAACATGGCCGGTTAGCTCAGCTGGTTAGAGCGTGGTGCTAATAACGCCAAGGTCGCGGGTTCGATCCCCGTACGGGCCAGTCCGTCTCCTCTTTTTTGACCGTACCAGTCTCAAACTCCTTTTTCTCCCTACTGCCTAGATCTGGTGGGTGGAAATTGCTGCTGTCTTCATTTAAGCAGGTTACCGTGATGGCAAGCACCATACCCATTCCTCGTTAGTATAGTGGTGAGTATCCCCGCCTGTCACGCGGGAGACCGGGGTTCGATTCCCCGACGGGGAGGCAATTGTTTTCTTTGTGCACCAAAGAAAACTCAGGAAAAAGGAATCCAAAGTCTCCAGAGTCTCCAGAGTCTCCATGGAAATAAAGATGGAATTTTAAAAAGAGATCTACAAAAAAAGAAGCCATTAAGTCGTTGCACAGAGAGAACCCACACTTATCCTACCTCAGTTTCCTGAAGGTTTAAGCTGAAAAACTCTGTAGATTGGCCAGGGGAAACAAATGTCCGTACGGGAGATGCCCACGGACAGAGCCTTATTTAATGGATTCCTGACATTAGTTTGCAGCATAGCATAACGTAGACGTTCAGCGACTGATTTTGTCACCTGGGACCCTTTTTCCCAAAGTCATGAGTTAGAAAACTAAGGAAAAAGGAGGTAAAATCCTAGAGAGAGCGTCAGGAACCTTAAAGGTAGAAAGAAACCAAAGTCTTAAGTCTCCAGAGACTCCATGGAAATAAAGATGGAAATTTAAAAAGAGATCTACAAAAAAAGAAGCCATTAAGTTGTTGCACCGAGAGAACCCACACTTATCCTACCTCAGTTTCCTAAAGGTTTAAGCTGAAAAACTCTGTAGATATCCCCAATCCATGGAGCGAATAGGCCGAAACCACATGCCGAAAGGAGCCCGCTGAGATTGGCCAGGGGAAACAAACGTCCGTACGGGAGATGCCCACGGCCAGAGCCTTATCCAATGGATTCCTGACATTAGTTTGCAGCACAGCATATACCAGAGTCAATAACTTGTAAAGTAGACGGTCAGCGACTGATTTCGTCACCTGGGACCCGTTTGCCCAAAGTCATGAGTTAGTTGCAGCTGAAATGCGGACTGCAGCTTTCTCTCAATCACTGGCGCTACAACAAGGCCCCGTGTAGCCCATGCCTAAGGCCTATGGCTTTTAGATTGCAAACTCTTCCAGGTGCCGTGTTATTTCCTATACTTTCTGATTCCTTCTCTTGTGGAATAAAGTTTCGAATACAGTTCCCAGTTCACAGTCAGCCCTAGCACTCGTGATGTCGCCTCTGACAAGGACAGAGAAAGAGACACCCTTCCCTTTCTCCACACTGCTATCAGTACCTATTCTAAGGACTGGGACACATGTGAGATCCCCACTGGTGTCGGCCGGGGCAGCCAACATGCGCAACATGGCCGGTTAGCTCAGCTGGTTAGAGCGTGGTGCTAATAACGCCAAGGTCGCAGGTTCAATCCCCGTATGGGCCAGTCCGTCTCCTCTTTTTTGACCGTACCAGTCTCAAACTCCTTTTTCTCCCTACTGCCTAGATCTGGTGGGTGGAAATTGCTGCTGTCTTCATTTAAGCAGGTTACCGTGATGGCAAGCACCATACCCATTCCTCGTTAGTATAGTGGTGAGTATCCCCGCCTGTCACGCGGGAGACCGGGGTTCGATTCCCCGACGGGGAGGCAATTGTTTTCTTTGTGCACCAAAGAAAACTCAGGAAAAAGGAATCCAAAGTCTTAAGTCTCCAGAGTCTCCAGAGTCTCCATGGAAATAAAGATGGAATTTTAAAAAGAGATCTACAAAAAAAGAAGCCATTAAGTCGTTGCACAGAGAGGACCCACACTTATCCTACCTCAGTTTCCTGAAGGTTTAAGCTGAAAAACTCTGTAGATTGGCCAGGGGAAACAAACGTCCGTACGGGAGATGCCCACGGACAGAGCCTTATTTAATGGATTCCTGACATTAGTTTGCCGCAGAGCATAACGTAGACGTTCAGCGACTGATTTTGTCACCTGGGACCCTTTTTCCCAAAGTCATGAGTTAGAAAACTAAGGAAAAAGGAGGTAAAATCCTAGAGGGAGCGTAAGGAACCTTAAAGGTAGAAAGAAACCAAAGTCTTAAGTCTCCAGAGTCTCCATGGAAATAAAGATGGAATTTTAAAAAGAGATCTACAAAAAAAGAAGCCATTAAGTTGTTGCACAGAGAGAACCCACACTTATCCTACCTCAGTTTCCTGAAGGTTTAAGCTGAAAAACTCTGTAGATATCCCCAATCCATGGAGCGAATAGGCCGAAACCACATGCCGAAAGGAGCCCGCTGAGATTGGCCAGGGGAAACAAACGTCCGTACGGGAGATGCCCACGGACAGAGCCTTATTTAATGGATTCCTGACATTAGTTTGCAGCAGAGCATAACGTAGACGTTCAGCGACTGATTTTGTCACCTGGGACCCTTTTTCCCAAAGTCATGAGTTAGAAAACTAAGGAAAAAGGAGGTAAAATCCTAGAGGGAGCGTAAGGAACCTTAAAGGTAGAAAGAAACCAAAGTCTTAAGTCTCCAGAGACTCCATGGAAATAAAGATGGAAATTTAAAAAGAGATCTACAAAAAAAGAAGCCATTAGGTTGTTGCACCGAGAGAACCCACACTTATCCTACCTCAGTTTCCTTAAGGTTTAAGCTGAAAAACTCTGTAGATATCCCCAATCCATGGAGCGAATAGGCCGAAACCACATGCCGAAAGGAGCCCGCTGAGATTGGCCAGGGGAAACAAACGTCCGTACGGGAGATGCCCACGGCCAGAGCCTTATCCAATGGATTCCTGACATTAGTTTGCAGCACAGCATATACCAGAGTCAATAACTTGTAAAGTAGACGGTCAGCGACTGATTTCGTCACCTGGGACCTGTGTGCCCAAAGTCATGAGTTAGTTGCAGCTGAAATGCGGACTGCAGCTTTCCCTCAATCACTGGCGCTACAACAAGGCCCCGTGTAGCCCATGCCTAAGGCCTATGGCTTTTAGATTGCAAACTCTTCCAGGTGCCGTGTTATTTCCTATACTTTCTGATTCCTTCTCTTGTGGAATAAAGTTTCGAATACAGTTCCCAGTTCACAGTCAGCCCTAGCACTCGTGATGTCGCCTCTGACAAGGACAGAGAAAGAGACACCCTTCCCTTTCTCCACACTGCTATCAGTACCTATTCTAAGGACTGGGACACATGTGAGATCCCCACTGGTGTCGGCCGGGGCAGCCGACATGCGCAACATGGCCGGTTAGCTCAGCTGGTTAGAGCGTGGTGCTAATAACGCCAAGGTCGCGGGTTCGATCCACGTACGGGCCAGTCCGTCTCCTCTTTTTTGACCGTACCAGTCTCAAACTCCTTTTTCTCCCTACTGCCTAGATCTGGTGGGTGGAAATTGCTGCTGTCTTCATTTAAGCAGGTTACCGTGATGGCAAGCACCATACCCATTCCTCGTTAGTATAGTGGTGAGTATCCCCGCCTGTCACGCGGGAGACCGGGGTTCGATTCCCCGACGGGGAGGCAATTCTTTTCTTTGTGCACCAAAGAAAACTCAGGAAAAAGGAATCCAAAGTCTTAAGTCTCCAGAGTCTCCAGAGTCTCCATGGAAATAAAGATGGAATTTTAAAAAGAGATCTACAAAAAAAGAAGCCATTAAGTCGTTGCACAGAGAGAACCCACACTTATCCTACCTCAGTTTCCTTAAGGTTTAAGATAAAAAACTCTGTAGATATCCCCAATCCATGGAGCGAATAGGCCGAAACCACATGCCGAAAGGAGCCCGCTGAGATTGGCCAGGGGAAACAAACGTCCGTACGGGAGATGCCCACGGCCAGAGCCTTATCCAATGGATTCCTGACATTAGTTTGCAGCACAGCATATACCAGAGTCAATAACTTGTAAAGTAGACGGTCAGCGACTGATTTCGTCACCTGGGACCTGTGTGCCCAAAGTCATGAGTTAGTTGCAGCTGAAATGCGGACTGCAGCTTTCCCTCAATCACTGGCGCTACAACAAGGCCCCGTGTAGCCCATGCCTAAGGCCTATGGCTTTTAGATTGCAAACTCTTCCAGGTGCCGTGTTATTTCCTATACTTTCTGATTCCTTCTCTTGTGGAATAAAGTTTCGAATACAGTTCCCAGTTCACAGTCAGCCCTAGCACTCGTGATGTCGCCTCTGACAAGGACAGAGAAAGAGACACCCTTCCCTTTCTCCACACTGCTATCAGTACCTATTCTAAGGACTGGGACACATGTGAGATCCCCACTGGTGTCGGCCGGGGCAGCCAACATGCGCAACATGGCCGGTTAGCTCAGCTGGTTAGAGCGTGGTGCTAATAACGCCAAGGTCGCGGGTTCGATCCCCGTACGGGCCAGTCCGTGTCCTCTTTTTTGACCGTACCAGTCTCAAACTCCTTTTTCTCCCTACTGCCTAGATCTGGTGGGTGGAAATTGCTGCTGTCTTCATTTAAGCAGGTTACCGTGATGGCAAGCACCATACCCATTCCTCGTTAGTATAGTGGTGAGTATCCCCGCCTGTCACGCGGGAGACCGGGGTTCGATTCCCCGACGGGGAGGCATTTGTTTTCTTTGTGCACCAAAGAAAACTCAGGAAAAAGGAATCCAAAGTCTTAAGTCTCCAGAGTCTCCAGAGTCTCCATGGAAATAAAGATGGAATTTTAAAAAGAGATCTACAAAAAAAGAAGCCATTAAGTCGTTGCACAGAGAGAACCCACACTTATCCTACCTCAGTTTCCTGAAGGTTTAAGCTGAAAAACTCTGTAGATATCCCCAATCCATGGAGCGAATAGGCCGAAACCACATGCCGAAAGGAGCCCGCTGAGATTGGCCAGGGGAAACAAACGTCCGTACGGGAGATGCCCACGGACAGAGCCTTATTTAATGGATTCCTGACATTAGTTTGCAGCAGAGCATAACGTAGACGTTCAGCGACTGATTTTGTCACCTGGGACCCTTTTTCCCAAAGTCATGAGTTAGAAAACTAAGGAAAAAGGAGGTAAAATCCTAGAGGGAGCGTAAGGAACCTTAAAGGTAGAAAGAAACCAAAGTCTTAAGTCTCCAGAGTCTCCATGGAAATAAAGATGGAATTTTAAAAAGAGATCTACAAAAAAAGAAGCCATTAAGTTGTTGCACAGAGAGAACCCACACTTATCCTACCTCAGTTTCCTGAAGGTTTAAGCTGAAAAACTCTGTAGATATCCCCAATCCATGGAGCGAATAGGCCGAAACCACATGCCGAAAGGAGCCCGCTGAGATTGGCCAGGGGAAACAAACGTCCGTACGGGAGATGCCCACGGACAGAGCCTTATTTAATGGATTCCTGACATTAGTTTGCAGCAGAGCATAACGTAGACGTTCAGCGACTGATTTTGTAACCTGGGACCCTTTTTCCCAAAGTCATGAGTTAGAAAACTAAGGAAAAAGGAGGTAAAATCCTAGAGGGAGCGTAAGGAACCTTAAAGGTAGAAAGAAACCAAAGTCTTAAGTCTCCAGAGACTCCATGGAAATAAAGATGGAAATTTAAAAAGAGATCTACAAAAAAAGAAGCCATTAGGTTGTTGCACCGAGAGAACCCACACTTATCCTACCTCAGTTTCCTTAAGGTTTAAGCTGAAAAACTCTGTAGATATCCCCAATCCATGGAGCGAATAGGCCGAAACCACATGCCGAAAGGAGCCCGCTGAGATTGGCCAGGGGAAACAAACGTCCGTACGGGAGATGCCCACGGCCAGAGCCTTATCCAATGGATTCCTGACATTAGTTTGCAGCACAGCATATACCAGAGTCAATAACTTGTAAAGTAGACGGTCAGCGACTGATTTCGTCACCTGGGACCTGTGTGCCCAAAGTCATGAGTTAGTTGCAGCTGAAATGCGGACTGCAGCTTTCCCTCAATCACTGGCGCTACAACAAGGCCCCGTGTAGCCCATGCCTAAGGCCTATGGCTTTTAGATTGCAAACTCTTCCAGGTGCCGTGTTATTTCCTATACTTTCTGATTCCTTCTCTTGTGGAATAAAGTTTCGAATACAGTTCCCAGTTCACAGTCAGCCCTAGCACTCGTGATGTCGCCTCTGACAAGGACAGAGAAAGAGACACCCTTCCCTTTCTCCACACTGCTATCAGTACCTATTCTAAGGACTGGGACACATGTGAGATCCCCACTGGTGTCGGCCGGGGCAGCCAACATGCGCAACATGGCCGGTTAGCTCAGCTGGTTAGAGCGTGGTGCTAATAACGCCAAGGTCGCGGGTTCGATCCCCGTACGGGCCAGTCCGTGTCCTCTTTTTTGACCGTACCAGTCTCAAACTCCTTTTTCTCCCTACTGCCTAGATCTGGTGGGTGGAAATTGCTGCTGTCTTCATTTAAGCAGGTTACCGTGATGGCAAGCACCATACCCATTCCTCGTTAGTATAGTGGTGAGTATCCCCGCCTGTCACGCGGGAGACCGGGGTTCGATTCCCCGACGGGGAGGCATTTGTTTTCTTTGTGCACCAAAGAAAACTCAGGAAAAAGGAATCCAAAGTCTTAAGTCTCCAGAGTCTCCAGAGTCTCCATGGAAATAAAGATGAATTTTAAAAAGAGATCTACAAAAAAAGAAGCCATTAAGTCGTTGCACAGAGAGAACCCACACTTATCCTACCTCAGTTTCCTGAAGGTTTAAGCTGAAAAACTCTGTAGATATCCCCAATCCATGGAGCGAATAGGCCGAAACCACATGCCGAAAGGAGCCCGCTGAGATTGGCCAGGGGAAACAAACGTCCGTACGGGAGATGCCCACGGACAGAGCCTTATTTAATGGATTCCTGACATTAGTTTGCAGCAGAGCATAACGTAGACGTTCAGCGACTGATTTTGTCACCTGGGACCCGTTTTCCCAAAGTCATGAGTTAGAAAACTAAGGAAAAAGGAGGTAAAATCCTAGAGAGAGCGTCAGGAACCTTAAAGGTAGAAAGAAACCAAAGTCTTAAGTCTCCAGAGACTCCATGGAAATAAAGATGTAAATTTAAAAAGAGATCTACAAAAAAAGAAGCCATTAAGTCGTTGCACCGAGAGAACCCACACTTATCCTACCTCAGTTTCCTTAAGGTTTAAGTACCTATAGGTACTGCTTTCAGTACCTATTCTAAGGACTGGGACACATGTGAGATCCCCACTGGTGTCGGCCGGGGCAGCCGACATGCGCAACATGGCCGGTTAGCTCAGCTGGTTAGAGCGTGGTGCTAATAACGCCAAGGTCACGGGTTCGATCCCCGTACGGGCCAGTCCGTCTCCTCTTTTTTGACCGTACCAGTCTCAAACTCCTTTTTCTCCCTACTGCCTAGATCTGGTGGGTGGAAATTGCTGCTGTCTTCATTTAAGCAGGTTACCGTGAAGGCAACCACCATACCCATTCCTCGTTAGTATAGTGGTGAGTATCCCCGCCTGTCACGCGGGAGACCGGGGTTCGATTCCCCGACGGGGAGGCAATTGTTTTCTTTGTGCACCAAAGAAAACTTAGGAAAAAGGAATCCAAAGTCTTAAGTCTCAAGAGTCTCCAGAGTCTCCATGGAAATAAAGATGGAATTTTAAAAAGAGATCTACAAAAAAAGAAGCCATTAAGTCGTTGCACAGAGAGAACCCACACTTATCCTACCTCAGTTTCCTGAAGGTTTAAGCTGAAAAACTCTGTAGATATCCCCAATCCATGGAGCGAATAGGCCGAAACCACATGCCGAAAGGAGCCCGCTGAGATTGGCCAGGGGAAACAAACGTCCGTACGGGAGATGCCCACGGACAGAGCCTTATTTAATGGATTCCTGACATTAGTTTGCAGCAGAGCATAACGTAGACGTTCAGCGACTGATTTTGTCACCTGGGACCCTTTTTCCCAAAGTCATGAGTTAGAAAACTAAGGAAAAAGGAGGTAAAATCCTAGAGGGAGCGTAAGGAACCTTAAAGGTAGAAAGAAACCAAAGTCTTAAGTCTCCAGAGTCTCCATGGAAATAAAGATGGAATTTTAAAAAGAGATCTACAAAAAAAGAAGCCATTAAGTTGTTGCACAGAGAGAACCCACACTTATCCTACCTCAGTTTCCTGAAGGTTTAAGCTGAAAAACTCTGTAGATATCCCCAATCCATGGAGCGAATAGGCCGAAACCACATGCCGAAAGGAGCCCGCTGAGATTGGCCAGGGGAAACAAACGTCCGTACGGGAGATGCCCACGGACAGAGCCTTATTTAATGGATTCCTGACATTAGTTTGCAGCAGAGCATAACGTAGACGTTCAGCGACTGATTTTGTAACCTGGGACCCTTTTTCCCAAAGTCATGAGTTAGAAAACTAAGGAAAAAGGAGGTAAAATCCTAGAGGGAGCGTAAGGAACCTTAAAGGTAGAAAGAAACCAAAGTCTTAAGTCTCCAGAGACTCCATGGAAATAAAGATGGAAATTTAAAAAGAGATCTACAAAAAAAGAAGCCATTAGGTTGTTGCACCGAGAGAACCCACACTTATCCTACCTCAGTTTCCTTAAGGTTTAAGCTGAAAAACTCTGTAGATATCCCCAATCCATGGAGCGAATAGGCCGAAACCACATGCCGAAAGGAGCCCGCTGAGATTGGCCAGGGGAAACAAACGTCCGTACGGGAGATGCCCACGGCCAGAGCCTTATCCAATGGATTCCTGACATTAGTTTGCAGCACAGCATATACCAGAGTCAATAACTTGTAAAGTAGACGGTCAGCGACTGATTTCGTCACCTGGGACCTGTGTGCCCAAAGTCATGAGTTAGTTGCAGCTGAAATGCGGACTGCAGCTTTCCCTCAATCACTGGCGCTACAACAAGGCCCCGTGTAGCCCATGCCTAAGGCCTATGGCTTTTAGATTGCAAACTCTTCCAGGTGCCGTGTTATTTCCTATACTTTCTGATTCCTTCTCTTGTGGAATAAAGTTTCGAATACAGTTCCCAGTTCACAGTCAGCCCTAGCACTCGTGATGTCGCCTCTGACAAGGACAGAGAAAGAGACACCCTTCCCTTTCTCCACACTGCTATCAGTACCTATTCTAAGGACTGGGACACATGTGAGATCCCCACTGGTGTCGGCCGGGGCAGCCAACATGCGCAACATGGCCGGTTAGCTCAGCTGGTTAGAGCGTGGTGCTAATAACGCCAAGGTCGCGGGTTCGATCCCCGTACGGGCCAGTCCGTGTCCTCTTTTTTGACCGTACCAGTCTCAAACTCCTTTTTCTCCCTACTGCCTAGATCTGGTGGGTGGAAATTGCTGCTGTCTTCATTTAAGCAGGTTACCGTGATGGCAAGCACCATACCCATTCCTCGTTAGTATAGTGGTGAGTATCCCCGCCTGTCACGCGGGAGACCGGGGTTCGATTCCCCGACGGGGAGGCATTTGTTTTCTTTGTGCACCAAAGAAAACTCAGGAAAAAGGAATCCAAAGTCTTAAGTCTCCAGAGTCTCCAGAGTCTCCATGGAAATAAAGATGGAATTTTAAAAAGAGATCTACAAAAAAAGAAGCCATTAAGTCGTTGCACAGAGAGAACCCACACTTATCCTACCTCAGTTTCCTGAAGGTTTAAGCTGAAAAACTCTGTAGATATCCCCAATCCATGGAGCGAATAGGCCGAAACCACATGCCGAAAGGAGCCCGCTGAGATTGGCCAGGGGAAACAAACGTCCGTACGGGAGATGCCCACGGACAGAGCCTTATTTAATGGATTCCTGACATTAGTTTGCCGCAGAGCATAACGTAGACGTTCAGCGACTGATTTTGTCACCTGGGACCCTTTTTCCCAAAGTCATGAGTTAGAAAACTAAGGAAAAAGGAGGTAAAATCCTAGAGGGAGCGTAAGGAACCTTAAAGGTAGAAAGAAACCAAAGTCTTAAGTCTCCAGAGTCTCCATGGAAATAAAGATGGAATTTTAAAAAGAGATCTACAAAAAAAGAAGCCATTAAGTTGTTGCACAGAGAGAACCCACACTTATCCTACCTCAGTTTCCTGAAGGTTTAAGCTGAAAAACTCTGTAGATATCCCCAATCCATGGAGCGAATAGGCCGAAACCACATGCCGAAAGGAGCCCGCTGAGATTGGCCAGGGGAAACAAACGTCCGTACGGGAGATGCCCACGGACAGAGCCTTATTTAATGGATTCCTGACATTAGTTTGCAGCAGAGCATAACGTAGACGTTCAGCGACTGATTTTGTCACCTGGGACCCTTTTTCCCAAAGTCATGAGTTAGAAAACTAAGGAAAAAGGAGGTAAAATCCTAGAGGGAGCGTAAGGAACCTTAAAGGTAGAAAGAAACCAAAGTCTTAAGTCTCCAGAGACTCCATGGAAATAAAGATGGAAATTTAAAAAGAGATCTACAAAAAAAGAAGCCATTAGGTTGTTGCACCGAGAGAACCCACACTTATCCTACCTCAGTTTCCTTAAGGTTTAAGCTGAAAAACTCTGTAGATATCCCCAATCCATGGAGCGAATAGGCCGAAACCACATGCCGAAAGGAGCCCGCTGAGATTGGCCAGGGGAAACAAACGTCCGTACGGGAGATGCCCACGGCCAGAGCCTTATCCAATGGATTCCTGACATTAGTTTGCAGCACAGCATATACCAGAGTCAATAACTTGTAAAGTAGACGGTCAGCGACTGATTTCGTCACCTGGGACCTGTGTGCCCAAAGTCATGAGTTAGTTGCAGCTGAAATGCGGACTGCAGCTTTCCCTCAATCACTGGCGCTACAACAAGGCCCCGTGTAGCCCATGCCTAAGGCCTATGGCTTTTAGATTGCAAACTCTTCCAGGTGCCGTGTTATTTCCTATACTTTCTGATTCCTTCTCTTGTGGAATAAAGTTTCGAATACAGTTCCCAGTTCACAGTCAGCCCTAGCACTCGTGATGTCGCCTCTGACAAGGACAGAGAAAGAGACACCCTTCCCTTTCTCCACACTGCTATCAGTACCTATTCTAAGGACTGGGACACATGTGAGATCCCCACTGGTGTCGGCCGGGGCAGCCGACATGCGCAACATGGCCGGTTAGCTCAGCTGGTTAGAGCGTGGTGCTAATAACGCCAAGGTCGCGGGTTCGATCCACGTACGGGCCAGTCCGTCTCCTCTTTTTTGACCGTACCAGTCTCAAACTCCTTTTTCTCCCTACTGCCTAGATCTGGTGGGTGGAAATTGCTGCTGTCTTCATTTAAGCAGGTTACCGTGATGGCAAGCACCATACCCATTCCTCGTTAGTATAGTGGTGAGTATCCCCGCCTGTCACGCGGGAGACCGGGGTTCGATTCCCCGACGGGGAGGCAATTCTTTTCTTTGTGCACCAAAGAAAACTCAGGAAAAAGGAATCCAAAGTCTTAAGTCTCCAGAGTCTCCAGAGTCTCCATGGAAATAAAGATGGAATTTTAAAAAGAGATCTACAAAAAAAGAAGCCATTAAGTCGTTGCACAGAGAGAACCCACACTTATCCTACCTCAGTTTCCTTAAGGTTTAAGATAAAAAACTCTGTAGATATCCCCAATCCATGGAGCGAATAGGCCGAAACCACATGCCGAAAGGAGCCCGCTGAGATTGGCCAGGGGAAACAAACGTCCGTACGGGAGATGCCCACGGCCAGAGCCTTATCCAATGGATTCCTGACATTAGTTTGCAGCACAGCATATACCAGAGTCAATAACTTGTAAAGTAGACGGTCAGCGACTGATTTCGTCACCTGGGACCTGTGTGCCCAAAGTCATGAGTTAGTTGCAGCTGAAATGCGGACTGCAGCTTTCCCTCAATCACTGGCGCTACAACAAGGCCCCGTGTAGCCCATGCCTAAGGCCTATGGCTTTTAGATTGCAAACTCTTCCAGGTGCCGTGTTATTTCCTATACTTTCTGATTCCTTCTCTTGTGGAATAAAGTTTCGAATACAGTTCCCAGTTCACAGTCAGCCCTAGCACTCGTGATGTCGCCTCTGACAAGGACAGAGAAAGAGACACCCTTCCCTTTCTCCACACTGCTATCAGTACCTATTCTAAGGACTGGGACACATGTGAGATCCCCACTGGTGTCGGCCGGGGCAGCCAACATGCGCAACATGGCCGGTTAGCTCAGCTGGTTAGAGCGTGGTGCTAATAACGCCAAGGTCGCGGGTTCGATCCCCGTACGGGCCAGTCCGTGTCCTCTTTTTTGACCGTACCAGTCTCAAACTCCTTTTTCTCCCTACTGCCTAGATCTGGTGGGTGGAAATTGCTGCTGTCTTCATTTAAGCAGGTTACCGTGATGGCAAGCACCATACCCATTCCTCGTTAGTATAGTGGTGAGTATCCCCGCCTGTCACGCGGGAGACCGGGGTTCGATTCCCCGACGGGGAGGCATTTGTTTTCTTTGTGCACCAAAGAAAACTCAGGAAAAAGGAATCCAAAGTCTTAAGTCTCCAGAGTCTCCAGAGTCTCCATGGAAATAAAGATGGAATTTTAAAAAGAGATCTACAAAAAAAGAAGCCATTAAGTCGTTGCACAGAGAGAACCCACACTTATCCTACCTCAGTTTCCTGAAGGTTTAAGCTGAAAAACTCTGTAGATATCCCCAATCCATGGAGCGAATAGGCCGAAACCACATGCCGAAAGGAGCCCGCTGAGATTGGCCAGGGGAAACAAACGTCCGTACGGGAGATGCCCACGGACAGAGCCTTATTTAATGGATTCCTGACATTAGTTTGCAGCAGAGCATAACGTAGACGTTCAGCGACTGATTTTGTCACCTGGGACCCGTTTTCCCAAAGTCATGAGTTAGAAAACTAAGGAAAAAGGAGGTAAAATCCTAGAGAGAGCGTCAGGAACCTTAAAGGTAGAAAGAAACCAAAGTCTTAAGTCTCCAGAGACTCCATGGAAATAAAGATGTAAATTTAAAAAGAGATCTACAAAAAAAGAAGCCATTAAGTCGTTGCACCGAGAGAACCCACACTTATCCTACCTCAGTTTCCTTAAGGTTTAAGTACCTATAGGTACTGCTTTCAGTACCTATTCTAAGGACTGGGACACATGTGAGATCCCCACTGGTGTCGGCCGGGGCAGCCGACATGCGCAACATGGCCGGTTAGCTCAGCTGGTTAGAGCGTGGTGCTAATAACGCCAAGGTCACGGGTTCGATCCCCGTACGGGCCAGTCCGTCTCCTCTTTTTTGACCGTACCAGTCTCAAACTCCTTTTTCTCCCTACTGCCTAGATCTGGTGGGTGGAAATTGCTGCTGTCTTCATTTAAGCAGGTTACCGTGAAGGCAAGCACCATACCCATTCCTCGTTAGTATAGTGGTGAGTATCCCCGCCTGTCACGCGGGAGACCGGGGTTCGATTCCCCGACGGGGAGGCAATTGTTTTCTTTGTGCACCAAAGAAAACTTAGGAAAAAGGAATCCAAAGTCTTAAGTCTCAAGAGTCTCCAGAGTCTCCATGGAAATAAAGATGGAATTTTAAAAAGAGATCTACAAAAAAAGAAGCCATTAAGTCGTTGCACAGAGAGAACCCACACTTATCCTACCTCAGTTTCCTGAAGGTTTAAGCTGAAAAACTCTGTAGATATCCCCAATCCATGGAGCGAATAGGCCGAAACCACATGCCGAAAGGAGCCCGCTGAGATTGGCCAGGGGAAACAAACGTCCGTACGGGAGATGCCCACGGACAGAGCCTTATTTAATGGATTCCTGACATTAGTTTGCAGCAGAGCATAACGTAGACGTTCAGCGACTGATTTTGTCACCTGGGACCCTTTTTCCCAAAGTCATGAGTTAGAAAACTAAGGAAAAAGGAGGTAAAATCCTAGAGGGAGCGTAAGGAACCTTAAAGGTAGAAAGAAACCAAAGTCTTAAGTCTCCAGAGTCTCCATGGAAATAAAGATGGAATTTTAAAAAGAGATCTACAAAAAAAGAAGCCATTAAGTTGTTGCACAGAGAGAACCCACACTTATCCTACCTCAGTTTCCTGAAGGTTTAAGCTGAAAAACTCTGTAGATATCCCCAATCCATGGAGCGAATAGGCCGAAACCACATGCCGAAAGGAGCCCGCTGAGATTGGCCAGGGGAAACAAACGTCCGTACGGGAGATGCCCACGGACAGAGCCTTATTTAATGGATTCCTGACATTAGTTTGCAGCAGAGCATAACGTAGACGTTCAGCGACTGATTTTGTAACCTGGGACCCTTTTTCCCAAAGTCATGAGTTAGAAAACTAAGGAAAAAGGAGGTAAAATCCTAGAGGGAGCGTAAGGAACCTTAAAGGTAGAAAGAAACCAAAGTCTTAAGTCTCCAGAGACTCCATGGAAATAAAGATGGAAATTTAAAAAGAGATCTACAAAAAAAGAAGCCATTAGGTTGTTGCACCGAGAGAACCCACACTTATCCTACCTCAGTTTCCTTAAGGTTTAAGCTGAAAAACTCTGTAGATATCCCCAATCCATGGAGCGAATAGGCCGAAACCACATGCCGAAAGGAGCCCGCTGAGATTGGCCAGGGGAAACAAACGTCCGTACGGGAGATGCCCACGGCCAGAGCCTTATCCAATGGATTCCTGACATTAGTTTGCAGCACAGCATATACCAGAGTCAATAACTTGTAAAGTAGACGGTCAGCGACTGATTTCGTCACCTGGGACCTGTGTGCCCAAAGTCATGAGTTAGTTGCAGCTGAAATGCGGACTGCAGCTTTCCCTCAATCACTGGCGCTACAACAAGGCCCCGTGTAGCCCATGCCTAAGGCCTATGGCTTTTAGATTGCAAACTCTTCCAGGTGCCGTGTTATTTCCTATACTTTCTGATTCCTTCTCTTGTGGAATAAAGTTTCGAATACAGTTCCCAGTTCACAGTCAGCCCTAGCACTCGTGATGTCGCCTCTGACAAGGACAGAGAAAGAGACACCCTTCCCTTTCTCCACACTGCTATCAGTACCTATTCTAAGGACTGGGACACATGTGAGATCCCCACTGGTGTCGGCCGGGGCAGCCGACATGCGCAACATGGCCGGTTAGCTCAGCTGGTTAGAGCGTGGTGCTAATAACGCCAAGGTCGCGGGTTCGATCCACGTACGGGCCAGTCCGTCTCCTCTTTTTTGACCGTACCAGTCTCAAACTCCTTTTTCTCCCTACTGCCTAGATCTGGTGGGTGGAAATTGCTGCTGTCTTCATTTAAGCAGGTTACCGTGATGGCAAGCACCATACCCATTCCTCGTTAGTATAGTGGTGAGTATCCCCGCCTGTCACGCGGGAGACCGGGGTTCGATTCCCCGACGGGGAGGCATTTGTTTTCTTTGTGCACCAAAGAAAACTCAGGAAAAAGGAATCCAAAGTCTTAAGTCTCCAGAGTCTCCAGAGTCTCCATGGAAATAAAGATGGAATTTTAAAAAGAGATCTACAAAAAAAGAAGCCATTAAGTCGTTGCACAGAGAGGACCCACACTTATCCTACCTCAGTTTCCTGAAGGTTTAAGCTGAAAAACTCTGTAGATTGGCCAGGGGAAACAAACGTCCGTACGGGAGATGCCCACGGACAGAGCCTTATTTAATGGATTCCTGACATTAGTTTGCAGCAGAGCATAACGTAGACGTTCAGCGACTGATTTTGTCACCTGGGACCCTTTTTCCCAAAGTCATGAGTTAGAAAACTAAGGAAAAAGGAGGTAAAATCCTAGAGGGAGCGTAAGGAACCTTAAAGGTAGAAAGAAACCAAAGTCTTAAGTCTCCAGAGTCTCCATGGAAATAAAGATGGAATTTTAAAAAGAGATCTACAAAAAAAGAAGCCATTAAGTTGTTGCACAGAGAGAACCCACACTTATCCTACCTCAGTTTCCTGAAGGTTTAAGCTGAAAAACTCTGTAGATATCCCCAATCCATGGAGCGAATAGGCCGAAACCACATGCCGAAAGGAGCCCGCTGAGATTGGCCAGGGGAAACAAACGTCCGTACGGGAGATGCCCACGGACAGAGCCTTATTTAATGGATTCCTGACATTAGTTTGCAGCAGAGCATAACGTAGACGTTCAGCGACTGATTTTGTCACCTGGGACCCTTTTTCCCAAAGTCATGAGTTAGAAAACTAAGGAAAAAGGAGGTAAAATCCTAGAGGGAGCGTAAGGAACCTTAAAGGTAGAAAGAAACCAAAGTCTTAAGTCTCCAGAGACTCCATGGAAATAAAGATGGAAATTTAAAAAGAGATCTACAAAAAAAGAAGCCATTAGGTTGTTGCACCGAGAGAACCCACACTTATCCTACATCAGTTTCCTTAAGGTTTAAGCTGAAAAACTCTGTAGATATCCCCAATCCATGGAGCGAATAGGCCGAAACCACATGCCGAAAGGAGCCCGCTGAGATTGGCCAGGGGAAACAAACGTCCGTACGGGAGATGCCCACGGCCAGAGCCTTATCCAATGGATTCCTGACATTAGTTTGCAGCACAGCATATACCAGAGTCAATAACTTGTAAAGTAGACGGTCAGCGACTGATTTCGTCACCTGGGACCCGTTTGCCCAAAGTCATGAGTTAGTTGCAGCTGAAATGCGGACTGCAGCTTTCCCTCAATCACTGGCGCTACAACAAGGCCCCGTGTAGCCCATGCCTAAGGCCTATGGCTTTTAGATTGCAAACTCTTCCAGGTGCCGTGTTATTTCCTATACTTTCTGATTCCTTCTCTTGTGGAATAAAGTTTCGAATACAGTTCCCAGTTCACAGTCAGCCCTAGCACTCGTGATGTCGCCTCTGACAAGGACAGAGAAAGAGACACCCTTCCCTTTCTCCACACTGCTATCAGTACCTATTCTAAGGACTGGGACACATGTGAGATCCCCACTGGTGTCGGCCGGGGCAGCCGACATGCGCAACATGGCCGGTTAGCTCAGCTGGTTAGAGCATGGTGCTAATAACGCCAAGGTCGCGGGTTCGATCCCCGTACGGGCCAGTCCGTCTCCTCTTTTTTGACCGTACCAGTCTCAAACTCCTTTTTCTCCCTACTGCCTAGATCTGGTGGGTGGAAATTGCTGCTGTCTTCATTTAAGCAGGTTACCGTGATGGCAAGCACCATACCCATTCCTCGTTAGTATAGTGGTGAGTATCCCCGCCTGTCACGCGGGAGACCGGGGTTCGATTCCCCGACGGGGAGGCAATTGTTTTCTTTGTGCACCAAAGAAAACTCAGGAAAAAGGAATCCAAAGTCTTAAGTCTCCAGAGTCTCCATGGAAATAAAGATGGAATTTTAAAAAGAGATCTACAAAAAAAGAAGCCATTAAGTCGTTGCACAGAGAGAACCCACACTTATCCTACCTCAGTTTCCTGAAGGTTTAAGCTGAAAAACTCTGTAGATATCCCCAATCCATGGAGCGAATAGGCCGAAACCACATGCCGAAAGGAGCCCGCTGAGATTGGCCAGGGGAAACAAACGTCCGTACGGGAGATGCCCACGGACAGAGCCTTATTTAATGGATTCCTGACATTAGTTTGCAGCAGAGCATAACGTAGACGTTCAGCGACTGATTTTGTCACCTGGGACCCTTTTTCCCAAAGTCATGAGTTAGAAAACTAAGGAAAAAGGAGGTAAAATCCTAGAGGGAGCGTAAGGAACCTTAAAGGTAGAAAGAAACCAAAGTCTTAAGTCTCCAGAGACTCCATGGAAATAAAGATGGAAATTTAAAAAGAGATCTACAAAAAAAGAAGCCATTAAGTTGTTGCACCGAGAGAACCCACACTTATCCTACCTCAGTTTCCTTAAGGTTTAAGCTGAAAAACTCTGTAGATATCCCCAATCCATGGAGCGAATAGGCCGAAACCACATGCCGAAAGGAGCCCGCTGAGATTGGCCAGGGGAAACAAACGTCCGTACGGGAGATGCCCACGGCCAGAGCCTTATCCAATGGATTCCTGACATTAGTTTGCAGAACAGCATATACCAGAGTCAATAACTTGTAAAGTAGACGGTCAGCGACTGATTTCGTCACCTGGGACCCGTTTGCCCAAAGTCATGAGTTAGTTGCAGCTGAAATGCGGACTGCAGCTTTCCCTCAATCACTGGCGCTACAACAAGGCCCCGTGTAGCCCATGCCTAAGGCCTATGGCTTTTAGATTGCAAACTCTTCCAGGTGCCGTGTTATTTCCTATACTTTCTGATTCCTTCTCTTGTGGAATAAAGTTTCGAATACAGTTCCCAGTTCACAGTCAGCCCTAGCACTCGTGATGTCGCCTCTGACAAGGACAGAGAAAGAGACACCCTTCCCTTTCTCCACACTGCTATCAGTACCTATTCTAAGGACTGGGACACATGTGAGATCCCCACTGGTGTCGGCCGGGGCAGCCGACATGCGCAACATGGCCGGTTAGCTCAGCTGTTTAGAGCGTGGTGCTAATAACGCCAAGGTCGCGGGTTCGATCCCCGTACGGGCCAGTCCATCTCCTCTTTTTTGACCGTACCAGTCTCAAACTCCTTTTTCTCCCTACTGCCTAGATCTGGTGGGTGGAAATTGCTGCTGTCTTCATTTAAGCAGGTTACCGTGATGGCAAGCACCATACCCATTCCTCGTTAGTATAGTGGTGAGTATCCCCGCCTGTCACGCGGGAGACCGGGGTTCGATTCCCCGACGGGGAGGCAATTGTTTTCTTTGTGCACCAAAGAAAACTCAGGAAAAAGGAATCCAAAGTCTTAAGTCTCCAGAGTCTCCAGAGTCTCCATGGAAATAAAGATGGAATTTTAAAAAGAGATCTACAAAAAAAGAAGCCATTAAGTCGTTGCACAGAGAGAACCCACACTTATCCTACCTCAGTTTCCTGAAGGTTTAAGCTGAAAAACTCTGTAGATATCCCCAATCCATGGAGCGAATAGGCCGAAACCACATGCCGAAAGGAGCCCGCTGAGATTGGCCAGGGGAAACAAACGTCCGTACGGGAGATGCCCACGGACAGAGCCTTATTTAATGGATTCCTGACATTAGTTTGCAGCAGAGCATAACGTAGACGTTCAGCGACTGATTTTGTCACCTGGGACCCTTTTTCCCAAAGTCATGAGTTAGAAAACTAAGGAAAAAGGAGGTAAAATCCTAGAGGGAGCGTAAGGAACCTTAAAGGTAGAAAGAAACCAAAGTCTTAAGTCTCCAGAGTCTCCATGGAAATAAAGATGGAATTTTAAAAAGAGATCTACAAAAAAAGAAGCCAATAAGTTGTTGCACAGAGAGAACCCACACTTATCCTACCTCAGTTTCCTGAAGGTTTAAGCTGAAAAACTCTGTAGATATCCCCAATCCATGGAGCGAATAGGCCGAAACCACATGCCGAAAGGAGCCCGCTGAGATTGGCCAGGGGAAACAAACGTCCGTACGGGAGATGCCCACGGACAGAGCCTTATTTAATGGATTCCTGACATTAGTTTGCAGCAGAGCATAACGTAGACGTTCAGCGACTGATTTTGTCACCTGGGACCCTTTTTCCCAAAGTCATGAGTTAGAAAACTAAGGAAAAAGGAGGTAAAATCCTAGAGGGAGCGTAAGGAACCTTAAAGGTAGAAAGAAACCAAAGTCTTAAGTCTCCAGAGACTCCATGGAAATAAAGATGGAAATTTAAAAAGAGATCTACAAAAAAAGAAGCCATTAGGTTGTTGCACCGAGAGAACCCACACTTATCCTACCTCAGTTTCCTTAAGGTTTAAGCTGAAAAACTCTGTAGATATCCCCAATCCATGGAGCGAATAGGCCGAAACCACATGCCGAAAGGAGCCCGCTGAGATTGGCCAGGGGAAACAAACGTCCGTACGGGAGATGCCCACGGCCAGAGCCTTATCCAATGGATTCCTGACATTAGTTTGCAGCACAGCATATACCAGAGTCAATAACTTGTAAAGTAGACGGTCAGCGACTGATTTCGTCACCTGGGACCTGTGTGCCCAAAGTCATGAGTTAGTTGCAGCTGAAATGCGGACTGCAGCTTTCCCTCAATCACTGGCGCTACAACAAGGCCCCGTGTAGCCCATGCCTAAGGCCTATGGCTTTTAGATTGCAAACTCTTCCAGGTGCCGTGTTATTTCCTATACTTTCTGATTCCTTCTCTTGTGGAATAAAGTTTCGAATACAGTTCCCAGTTCACAGTCAGCCCTAGCACTCGTGATGTCGCCTCTGACAAGGACAGAGAAAGAGACACCCTTCCCTTTCTCCACACTGCTATCAGTACCTATTCTAAGGACTGGGACACATGTGAGATCCCCACTGGTGTCGGCCGGGGCAGCCAACATGCGCAACATGGCCGGTTAGCTCAGCTGGTTAGAGCGTGGTGCTAATAACGCCAAGGTCGCGGGTTCGATCCCCGTACGGGCCAGTCCGTGTCCTCTTTTTTGACCGTACCAGTCTCAAACTCCTTTTTCTCCCTACTGCCTAGATCTGGTGGGTGGAAATTGCTGCTGTCTTCATTTAAGCAGGTTACCGTGATGGCAAGCACCATACCCATTCCTCGTTAGTATAGTGGTGAGTATCCCCGCCTGTCACGCGGGAGACCGGGGTTCGATTCCCCGACGGGGAGGCAATTGTTTTCCTTGTGCACCAAAGAAAACTCAGGAAAAAGGAATCCAAAGTCTTAAGTCTCCAGAGTCTCCAGAGTCTCCATGGAAATAAAGATGGAATTTTAAAAAGAGATCTACAAAAAAAGAAGCCATTAAGTCGTTGCACAGAGAGAACCCACACTTATCCTACCTCAGTTTCCTGAAGGTTTAAGCTGAAAAACTGTGTAGATTGGCCAGGGGAAACAAACGTCCGTACGGGAGATGCCCACGGACAGAGCCTTATTTAATGGATTCCTGACATTAGTTTGCAGCATAGCATAACGTAGACGTTCAGCGACTGATTTTGTCACCTGGGACCCTTTTTCCCAAAGTCATGAGTTAGAAAACTAAGGAAAAAGGAGGTAAAATCCTAGAGGGAGCGTAAGGAACCTTAAAGGTAGAAAGAAACCAAAGTCTTAAGTCTCCAGAGACTCCATGGAAAATATAAAGATGGAAATTTAAAAAGAGATCTACAAAAAAAGAAGCCATTAAGTCGTTCCACCGAGAGAACCCACACTTATCCTACCTCAGTTTAGTGAAGGTTTAAGCTGAAAAACTCTGTAGATATCACCAATCCATGGAGCGAATAGGCCAAAACCACATGCCGAAAGGAGCCCGCTGTCACGCGGGAGACCGGGGTTCGATTCCCCGACGGGGAGGCAATTCTTTTCTTTGTGCACCAAAGAAAACTCAGGAAAAAGGAATCCAAAGTCTTAAGTCTCCAGAGTCTCCAGAGTCTCCATGGAAATAAAGATGGAATTTTAAAAAGAGATCTACAAAAAAAGAAGCCATTAAGTCGTTGCACAGAGAGAACCCACACTTATCCTACCTCAGTTTCCTGAAGGTTTAAGCTGAAAAACTCTGTAGATATCCCCAATCCATGGAGCGAATAGGCCGAAACCACATGCCGAAAGGAGCCCGCTGAGATTGGCCAGGGGAAACAAACGTCCGTACGGGAGATGCCCACGGACAGAGCCTTATTTAATGGATTCCTGACATTAGTTTGCAGCAGAGCATAACGTAGACGTTCAGCGACTGATTTTGTCACCTGGGACCCTTTTTCCCAAAGTCATGAGTTAGAAAACTAAGGAAAAAGGAGGTAAAATCCTAGAGGGAGCGTAAGGAACCTTAAAGGTAGAAAGAAACCAAAGTCTTAAGTCTCCAGAGACTCCATGGAAATAAAGATGGAAATTTAAAAAGAGATCTACAAAAAAAGAAGCCATTAAGTTGTTGCACCGAGAGAACCCACACTTATCCTACCTCAGTTTCCTTAAGGTTTAAGCTGAAAAACTCTGTAGATATCCCCAATCCATGGAGCGAATAGGCCGAAACCACATGCCGAAAGGAGCCCGCTGAGATTGGCCAGGGGAAACAAACGTCCGTACGGGAGATGCCCACGGCCAGAGCCTTATCCAATGGATTCCTGACATTAGTTTGCAGAACAGCATATACCAGAGTCAATAACTTGTAAAGTAGACGGTCAGCGACTGATTTCGTCACCTGGGACCTGTGTGCCCAAAGTCATGAGTTAGTTGCAGCTGAAATGCGGACTGCAGCTTTCCCTCAATCACTGGCGCTACAACAAGGCCCCGTGTAGCCCATGCCTAAGGCCTATGGCTTTTAGATTGCAAACTCTTCCAGGTGCCGTGTTATTTCCTATACTTTCTGATTCCTTCTCTTGTGGAATAAAGTTTCGAATACAGTTCCCAGTTCACAGTCAGCCCTAGCACTCGTGATGTCGCCTCTGACAAGGACAGAGAAAGAGACACCCTTCCCTTTCTCCACACTGCTATCAGTACCTATTCTAAGGACTGGGACACATGTGAGATCCCCACTGGTGTCGGCCGGGGCAGCCGACATGCGCAACATGGCCGGTTAGCTCAGCTGGTTAGAGCGTGGTGCTAATAACGCCAAGGTCGCGGGTTCGATCCACGTACGGGCCAGTCCGTCTCCTCTTTTTTGACCGTACCAGTCTCAAACTCCTTTTTCTCCCTACTGCCTAGATCTGGTGGGTGGAAATTGCTGCTGTCTTCATTTAAGCAGGTTACCGTGATGGCAAGCACCATACCCATTCCTCGTTAGTATAGTGGTGAGTATCCCCGCCTGTCACGCGGGAGACCGGGGTTCGATTCCCCGACGGGGAGGCAATTCTTTTCTTTGTGCACCAAAGAAAACTCAGGAAAAAGGAATCCAAAGTCTTAAGTCTCCAGAGTCTCCAGAGTCTCCATGGAAATAAAGATGGAATTTTAAAAAGAGATCTACAAAAAAAGAAGCCATTAAGTCGTTGCACAGAGAGAACCCACACTTATCCTACCTCAGTTTCCTTAAGGTTTAAGCTGAAAAACTCTGTAGATATCCCCAATCCATGGAGCGAATAGGCCGAAACCACATGCCGAAAGGAGCCCGCTGAGATTGGCCAGGGGAAACAAACGTCCGTACGGGAGATGCCCACGGCCAGAGCCTTATCCAATGGATTCCTGACATTAGTTTGCAGCACAGCATATACCAGAGTCAATAACTTGTAAAGTAGACGGTCAGCGACTGATTTCGTCACCTGGGACCTGTGTGCCCAAAGTCATGAGTTAGTTGCAGCTGAAATGCGGACTGCAGCTTTCCCTCAATCACTGGCGCTACAACAAGGCCCCGTGTAGCCCATGCCTAAGGCCTATGGCTTTTAGATTGCAAACTCTTCCAGGTGCCGTGTTATTTCCTATACTTTCTGATTCCTTCTCTTGTGGAATAAAGTTTCGAATACAGTTCCCAGTTCACAGTCAGCCCTAGCACTCGTGATGTCGCCTCTGACAAGGACAGAGAAAGAGACACCCTTCCCTTTCTCCACACTGCTATCAGTACCTATTCTAAGGACTGGGACACATGTGAGATCCCCACTGGTGTCGGCCGGGGCAGCCAACATGCGCAACATGGCCGGTTAGCTCAGCTGGTTAGAGCGTGGTGCTAATAACGCCAAGGTCGCGGGTTCGATCCCCGTACGGGCCAGTCCGTGTCCTCTTTTTTGACCGTACCAGTCTCAAACTCCTTTTTCTCCCTACTGCCTAGATCTGGTGGGTGGAAATTGCTGCTGTCTTCATTTAAGCAGGTTACCGTGATGGCAAGCACCATACCCATTCCTCGTTAGTATAGTGGTGAGTATCCCCGCCTGTCACGCGGGAGACCGGGGTTCGATTCCCCGACGGGGAGGCATTTGTTTTCTTTGTGCACCAAAGAAAACTCAGGAAAAAGGAATCCAAAGTCTTAAGTCTCCAGAGTCTCCAGAGTCTCCATGGAAATAAAGATGGAATTTTAAAAAGAGATCTACAAAAAAAGAAGCCATTAAGTCGTTGCACAGAGAGAACCCACACTTATCCTACCTCAGTTTCCTGAAGGTTTAAGCTGAAAAACTCTGTAGATATCCCCAATCCATGGAGCGAATAGGCCGAAACCACATGCCGAAAGGAGCCCGCTGAGATTGGCCAGGGGAAACAAACGTCCGTACGGGAGATGCCCACGGACAGAGCCTTATTTAATGGATTCCTGACATTAGTTTGCAGCAGAGCATAACGTAGACGTTCAGCGACTGATTTTGTCACCTGGGACCCGTTTTCCCAAAGTCATGAGTTAGAAAACTAAGGAAAAAGGAGGTAAAATCCTAGAGAGAGCGTCAGGAACCTTAAAGGTAGAAAGAAACCAAAGTCTTAAGTCTCCAGAGACTCCATGGAAATAAAGATGTAAATTTAAAAAGAGATCTACAAAAAAAGAAGCCATTAAGTCGTTGCACCGAGAGAACCCACACTTATCCTACCTCAGTTTCCTTAAGGTTTAAGTACCTATAGGTACTGCTTTCAGTACCTATTCTAAGGACTGGGACACATGTGAGATCCCCACTGGTTTCGGCCGGGGCAGCCGACATGCGCAACATGGCCGGTTAGCTCAGCTGGTTAGAGCGTGGTGCTAATAACGCCAAGGTCACGGGTTCGATCCCCGTACGGGCCAGTCCGTCTCCTCTTTTTTGACCGTACCAGTCTCAAACTCCTTTTTCTCCCTACTGCCTAGATCTGGTGGGTGGAAATTGCTGCTGTCTTCATTTAAGCAGGTTACCGTGATGGCAAGCACCATACCCATTCCTCGTTAGTATAGTGGTGAGTATCCCCGCCTGTCACGCGGGAGACCGGGGTTCGATTCCCCGACGGGGAGGCAATTGTTTTCTTTGTGCACCAAAGAAAACTCAGGAAAAAGGAATCCAAAGTCTTAAGTCTCCAGAGTCTCCAGAGTCTCCATGGAAATAAAGATGGAATTTTAAAAAGAGATCTACAAAAAAAGAAGCCATTAAGTCGTTGCACAGAGAGAACCCACACTTATCCTACCTCAGTTTCCTGAAGGTTTAAGCTGAAAAACTCTGTAGATTGGCCAGGGGAAACAAACGTCCGTACGGGAGATGCCCACGGACAGAGCCTTATTTAATGGATTCCTGACATTAGTTTGCAGCATAGCATAACGTAGACGTTCAGCGACTGATTTTGTCACCTGGGACCCTTTTTCCCAAAGTCATGAGTTAGAAAACTAAGGAAAAAGGAGGTAAAATCCTAGAGGGAGCGTAAGGAACCTTAAAGGTAGAAAGAAACCAAAGTCTTAAGTCTCCAGAGACTCCATGGAAAATATAAAGATGGAAATTTAAAAAGAGATCTACAAAAAAAGAAGCCATTAAGTCGTTCCACCGAGAGAACCCACACTTATCCTACCTCAGTTTAGTGAAGGTTTAAGCTGAAAAACTCTGTAGATATCCCCAATCCATGGAGCGAATAGGCCAAAACCACATGCCGAAAGGAGCCCGCTGTCACGCGGGAGACCGGGGTTCGATTCCCCGACGGGGAGGCAATTCTTTTCTTTGTGCACCAAAGAAAACTCAGGAAAAAGGAATCCAAAGTCTTAAGTCTCCAGAGTCTCCAGAGTCTCCATGGAAATAAAGATGGAATTTTAAAAAGAGATCTACAAAAAAAGAAGCCATTAAGTCGTTGCACAGAGAGAACCCACACTTATCCTACCTCAGTTTCCTGAAGGTTTAAGCTGAAAAACTCTGTAGATATCCCCAATCCATGGAGCGAATAGGCCGAAACCACATGCCGAAAGGAGCCCGCTGAGATTGGCCAGGGGAAACAAACGTCCGTACGGGAGATGCCCACGGACAGAGCCTTATTTAATGGATTCCTGACATTAGTTTGCAGCAGAGCATAACGTAGACGTTCAGCGACTGATTTTGTCACCTGGGACCCTTTTTCCCAAAGTCATGAGTTAGAAAACTAAGGAAAAAGGAGGTAAAATCCTAGAGGGAGCGTAAGGAACCTTAAAGGTAGAAAGAAACCAAAGTCTTAAGTCTCCAGAGACTCCATGGAAATAAAGATGGAAATTTAAAAAGAGATCTACAAAAAAAGAAGCCATTAAGTTGTTGCACCGAGAGAACCCACACTTATCCTACCTCAGTTTCCTTAAGGTTTAAGCTGAAAAACTCTGTAGATATCCCCAATCCATGGAGCGAATAGGCCGAAACCACATGCCGAAAGGAGCCCGCTGAGATTGGCCAGGGGAAACAAACGTCCGTACGGGAGATGCCCACGGCCAGAGCCTTATCCAATGGATTCCTGACATTAGTTTGCAGAACAGCATATACCAGAGTCAATAACTTGTAAAGTAGACGGTCAGCGACTGATTTCGTCACCTGGGACCCGTTTGCCCAAAGTCATGAGTTAGTTGCAGCTGAAATGCGGACTGCAGCTTTCCCTCAATCACTGGCGCTACAACAAGGCCCCGTGTAGCCCATGCCTAAGGCCTATGGCTTTTAGATTGCAAACTCTTCCAGGTGCCGTGTTATTTCCTATACTTTCTGATTCCTTCTCTTGTGGAATAAAGTTTCGAATACAGTTCCCAGTTCACAGTCAGCCCTAGCACTCGTGATGTCGCCTCTGACAAGGACAGAGAAAGAGACACCCTTCCCTTTCTCCACACTGCTATCAGTACCTATTCTAAGGACTGGGACACATGTGAGATCCCCACTGGTGTCGGCCGGGGCAGCCGACATGCGCAACATGGCCGGTTAGCTCAGCTGTTTAGAGCGTGGTGCTAATAACGCCAAGGTCGCGGGTTCGATCCCCGTACGGGCCAGTCCGTCTCCTCTTTTATGACCGTACCAGTCTCAAACTCCTTTTTCTCCCTACTGCCTAGATCTGGTGGGTGGAAATTGCTGCTGTCTTCATTTAAGCAGGTTACCGTGATGGCAACCACCATACCCATTCCTCGTTAGTATAGTGGTGAGTATCCCCGCCTGTCACGCGGGAGACCGGGGTTCGATTCCCCGACGGGGAGGCAATTGTTTTCTTTGTGCACCAAAGAAAACTCAGGAAAAAGGAATCCAAAGTCTTAAGTCTCCAGAGTCTCCAGAGTCTCCATGGAAATAAAGATGGAATTTTAAAAAGAGATCTACAAAAAAAGAAGCCATTAAGTCGTTGCACAGAGAGAACCCACACTTATCCTACCTCAGTTTCCTGAAGGTTTAAGCTGAAAAACTCTGTAGATATCCCCAATCCATGGAGCGAATAGGCCGAAACCACATGCCGAAAGGAGCCCGCTGAGATTGGCCAGGGGAAACAAACGTCCGTACGGGAGATGCCCACGGACAGAGCCTTATTTAATGGATTCCTGACATTAGTTTGCAGCAGAGCATAACGTAGACGTTCAGCGACTGATTTTGTCACCTGGGACCCTTTTTCCCAAAGTCATGAGTTAGAAAACTAAGGAAAAAGGAGGTAAAATCCTAGAGGGAGCGTAAGGAACCTTAAAGGTAGAAAGAAACCAAAGTCTTAAGTCTCCAGAGACTCCATGGAAATAAAGATGGAAATTTAAAAAGAGATCTACAAAAAAAGAAGCCATTAGGTTGTTGCACCGAGAGAACCCACACTTATCCTACCTCAGTTTCCTTAAGGTTTAAGCTGAAAAACTCTGTAGATATCCCCAATCCATGGAGCGAATAGGCCGAAACCACATGCCGAAAGGAGCCCGCTGAGATTGGCCAGGGGAAACAAACGTCCGTACGGGAGATGCCCACGGCCAGAGCCTTATCCAATGGATTCCTGACATTAGTTTGCAGCACAGCATATACCAGAGTCAATAACTTGTAAAGTAGACGGTCAGCGACTGATTTCGTCACCTGGGACCTGTGTGCCCAAAGTCATGAGTTAGTTGCAGCTGAAATGCGGACTGCAGCTTTCCCTCAATCACTGGCGCTACAACAAGGCCCCGTGTAGCCCATGCCTAAGGCCTATGGCTTTTAGATTGCAAACTCTTCCAGGTGCCGTGTTATTTCCTATACTTTCTGATTCCTTCTCTTGTGGAATAAAGTTTCGAATACAGTTCCCAGTTCACAGTCAGCCCTAGCACTCGTGATGTCGCCTCTGACAAGGACAGAGAAAGAGACACCCTTCCCTTTCTCCACACTGCTATCAGTACCTATTCTAAGGACTGGGACACATGTGAGATCCCCACTGGTGTCGGCCGGGGCAGCCAACATGCGCAACATGGCCGGTTAGCTCAGCTGGTTAGAGCGTGGTGCTAATAACGCCAAGGTCGCGGGTTCGATCCCCGTACGGGCCAGTCCGTGTCCTCTTTTTTGACCGTACCAGTCTCAAACTCCTTTTTCTCCCTACTGCCTAGATCTGGTGGGTGGAAATTGCTGCTGTCTTCATTTAAGCAGGTTACCGTGATGGCAAGCACCATACCCATTCCTCGTTAGTATAGTGGTGAGTATCCCCGCCTGTCACGCGGGAGACCGGGGTTCGATTCCCCGACGGCGAGGCAATTGTTTTCCTTGTGCACCAAAGAAAACTCAGGAAAAAGGAATCCAAAGTCTTAAGTCTCCAGAGTCTCCAGAGTCTCCATGGAAATAAAGATGGAATTTTAAAAAGAGATCTACAAAAAAAGAAGCCATTAAGTCGTTGCACAGAGAGAACCCACACTTATCCTACCTCAGTTTCCTGAAGGTTTAAGCTGAAAAACTCTGTAGATTGGCCAGGGGAAACAAACGTCCGTACGGGAGATGCCCACGGACAGAGCCTTATTTAATGGATTCCTGACATTAGTTTGCAGCATAGCATAACGTAGACGTTCAGCGACTGATTTTGTCACCTGGGACCCTTTTTCCCAAAGTCATGAGTTAGAAAACTAAGGAAAAAGGAGGTAAAATCCTAGAGGGAGCGTAAGGAACCTTAAAGGTAGAAAGAAACCAAAGTCTTAAGTCTCCAGAGACTCCATGGAAATAAAGATGGAAATTTAAAAAGAGATCTACAAAAAAAGAAGCCATTAAGTCGTTCCACCGAGAGAACCCACACTTATCCTACCTCAGTTTAGTGAAGGTTTAAGCTGAAAAACTCTGTAGATATCCCCAATCCATGGAGCGAATAGGCCAAAACCACATGCCGAAAGGAGTCCGCTGAGATTGGCCAGGGGAAACAAACGTCCGTACGGGAGATGCCCACGGACCGAGCCTTATTTAATGGATTCCTGACATTAGTTTGCAGCAGAGCATAACGTAGACGTTCAGCGACTGATTTTGTCACCTGGGACCCGTTTTCCCAAAGTCATGAGTTAGAAAACTAAGGAAAAAGGAGGTAAAATCCTAGAGAGAGCGTCAGGAACCTTAAAGGTAGAAAGAAACCAAAGTCTTAAGTCTCCAGAGACTCCATGGAAATAAAGATGGAAATTTAAAAAGAGATCTACAAAAAAAGAAGCCATTAAGTCGTTGCACCGAGAGAACCCACACTTATCCTACCTCAGTTTCCTTAAGGTTTAAGTACCTATAGGTACTGCTATCAGTACCTATTCTAAGGACTGGGACACATGTGAGATCCCCACTGGTGTCGGCCGGGGCAGCCGACATGCGCAACATGGCTGGTTAGCTCAGCTGGTTAGAGCGTGGTGCTAATAACGCCAAGGTCGCGGGTTCGATCCCCGTACGGGCCAGTCCGTCTCCTCTTTTTTGACCGTACCAGTCTCAAACTCCTTTTTCTCCCTACTGCCTAGATCTGGTGGGTGGAAATTGCTGCCTTCTTCATTTAAGCAGGTTACCGTGATGGCAAGCACCATACCCATTCCTCGTTAGTATAGTGGTGAGTATCTTCGCCTGTCACGCGGGAGACCGGGGTTCGATTCCCCGACGGGGAGGCAATTGTTTTCTTTGTGCACCAAAGAAAACTCAGGAAAAAGGAATCCAAAGTCTTAAGTCTCCAGAGTCTCCAGAGTCTCCATGGAAATAAAGATGGAATTTTAAAAAGAGATCTACAAAAAAAGAAGCCATTAAGTCGTTGCACCGAGAGAACCCACACTTATCCTACCTCAGTTTCCTTAAGGTTTAAGCTGAAAAACTCTGTAGATATCCCCAATCCATGGAGCGAATAGGCCGAAACCACATGCCGAAAGGAGCCCGCTGAGATTGGCCAGGGGAAACAAACGTCCGTACGGGAGATGCCCACGGCCAGAGCCTTATCCAATGGATTCCTGACATTAGTTTGCAGCACAGCATATACCAGAGTCAATAACTTGTAAAGTAGACGGTCAGCGACTGATTTCGTCACCTGGGACCCGTTTGCCCAAAGTCATGAGTTAGTTGCAGCTGAAATGCGGACTGCAGCTTTCCCTCAATCACTGGCGCTACAACAAGGCCCCGTGTAGCCCATGCCTAAGGCCTATGGCTTTTAGATTGCAAACTCTTCCAGGTGCCGTGTTATTTCCTATACTTTCTGATTCCTTCACTTGTGGAATAAAGTTTCGAATACAGTTCCCAGTTCACAGTCAGCCCTAGCACTCGTGATGTCGCCTCTGACAAGGACAGAGAAAGAGACACCCTTCCCTTTCTCCACACTGCTATCAGTACCTATTCTAAGGACTGGGACACATGTGAGATCCCCACTGGTGTCGGCCGGGGCAGCCGACATGCGCAACATGGCCGGTTAGCTCAGCTGGTTAGAGCGTGGTGCTAATAACGCCAAGGTCGCGGGTTCGATCCCCGTACGGGCCAGTCCGTCTCCTCTTTTTTGACCGTACCAGTCTCAAACTCCTTTTTCTCCCTACTGCCTAGATCTGGTGGGTGGAAATTGCTGCTGTCTTCATTTAAGCAGGTTACCGTGATGGCAAGCACCATACCCATTCCTCGTTAGTATAGTGGTGAGTATCCCCGCCTGTCATGAGGGAGACCGGGGTTCGATTCCCCGACGGGGAGGCAATTCTTTTCTTTGTGCACCAAAGAAAACTCAGGAAAAAGGAATCCAAAGTCTTAAGTCTCCAGAGTCTCCAGAGTCTCCATGGAAATAAAGATGGAATTTTAAAAAGAGATCTACAAAAAAAGAAGCCATTAAGTCGTTGCACAGAGAGAACCCACACTTATCCTACCTCAGTTTCCTGAAGGTTTAAGCTGAAAAACTCTGTAGATATCCCCAATCCATGGAGCGAATAGGCCGAAACCACATGCCGAAAGGAGCCCGCTGAGATTGGCCAGGGGAAACAAACGTCCGTACGGGAGATGCCCACGGACAGAGCCTTATTTAATGGATTCCTGACATTAGTTTGCAGCAGAGCATAACGTAGACGTTCAGCGACTGATTTTGTCACCTGGGACCCTTTTTCCCAAAGTCATGAGTTAGAAAACTAAGGAAAAAGGAGGTAAAATCCTAGAGGGAGCGTAAGGAACCTTAAAGGTAGAAAGAAACCAAAGTCTTAAGTCTCCAGAGACTCCATGGAAATAAAGATGGAAATTTAAAAAGAGATCTACAAAAAAAGAAGCCATTAAGTTGTTGCACCGAGAGAACCCACACTTATCCTACCTCAGTTTCCTTAAGGTTTAAGCTGAAAAACTCTGTAGATATCCCCAATCCATGGAGCGAATAGGCCGAAACCACATGCCGAAAGGAGCCCGCTGAGATTGGCCAGGGGAAACAAACGTCTGTACGGGAGATGCCCACGGCCAGAGCCTTATCCAATGGATTCCTGACATTAGTTTGCAGAACAGCATATACCAGAGTCAATAACTTGTAAAGTAGACGGTCAGCGACTGATTTCGTCACCTGGGACCCGTTTGCCCAAAGTCATGAGTTAGTTGCAGCTGAAATGCGGACTGCAGCTTTCCCTCAATCACTGGCGCTACAACAAGGCCCCGTGTAGCCCATGCCTAAGGCCTATGGCTTTTAGATTGCAAACTCTTCCAGGTGCCGTGTTATTTCCTATACTTTCTGATTCCTTCTCTTGTGGAATAAAGTTTTGAATACAGTTCCCAGTTCACAGTCAGCCCTAGCACTCGTGATGTCGCCTCTGACAAGGACAGAGAAAGAGACACCCTTCCCTTTCTCCACACTGCTATCAGTACCTATTCTAAGGACTGGGACACATGTGAGATCCCCACTGGTGTCGGCCGGGGCAGCCGACATGCGCAACATGGCCGGTTAGCTCAGCTGGTTAGAGCGTGGTGCTAATAACGCCAAGGTCGCGGGTTCGATCCCCGTACGGGCCAGTCCGTCTCCTCTTTTTTGACCGTACCAGTCTCAAACTCCTTTTTCTCCCTACTGCCTAGATCTGGTGGGTGGAAATTGCTGCTGTCTTCATTTAAGCAGGTTACCGTGATGGCAAGCACCATACCCATTCCTCGTTAGTATAGTGGTGAGTATCCCCGCCTGTCACGCGGGAGACCGGGGTTCGATTCCCCGACGGGGAGGCAATTGTTTTCTTTGTGCACCAAAGAAAACTCAGGAAAAAGGAATCCAAAGTCTTAAGTCTCCAGAGTCTCCAGAGTCTCCATGGAAATAAAAATAGAATTTTAAAAAGAGATCTACAAAAAAAGAAGCCATTAAGTCGTTGCACAGAGAGAACCCACACTTATCCTACCTCAGTTTCCTGAAGGTTTAAGCTGAAAAACTCTGTAGATATCCCCAATCCATGGAGCGAATAGGCCGAAACCACATGCCGAAAGGAGCCCGCTGAGATTGGCCAGGGGAAACAAACGTCCGTACGGGAGATGCCCACGGACAGAGCCTTATTTAATGGATTCCTGACATTAGTTTGCAGCAGAGCATAACGTAGACGTTCAGCGACTGATTTTGTCACCTGGGACCCTTTTTCCCAAAGTCATGAGTTAGAAAACTAAGGAAAAAGGAGGTAAAATCCTAGAGGGAGCGTAAGGAACCTTAAAGGTAGAAAGAAACCAAAGTCTTAAGTCTCCAGAGTCTCCATGGAAATAAAGATGGAATTTTAAAAAGAGATCTACAAAAAAAGAAGCCATTAAGTTGTTGCACAGAGAGAACCCACACTTATCCTACCTCAGTTTCCTGAAGGTTTAAGCTGAAAAACTCTGTAGATATCCCCAATCCATGGAGCGAATAGGCCGAAACCACATGCCGAAAGGAGCCCGCTGAGATTGGCCAGGGGAAACAAACGTCCGTACGGGAGTTGCCCACGGACAGAGCCTTATTTAATGGATTCCTGACATTAGTTTGCAGCAGAGCATAACGTAGACGTTCAGCGACTGATTTTGTCACCTGGGACCCTTTTTCCCAAAGTCATGAGTTAGAAAACTAAGGAAAAAGGAGGTAAAATCCTAGAGGGAGCGTAAGGAACCTTAAAGGTAGAAAGAAACCAAAGTCTTAAGTCTCCAGAGACTCCATGGAAATAAAGATGGAAATTTAAAAAGAGATCTACAAAAAAAGAAGCCATTAAGTTGTTGCACCGAGAGAACCCACACTTATCCTACCTCAGTTTCCTTAAGGTTTAAGCTGAAAAACTCTGTAGATATCCCCAATCCATGGAGCGAATAGGCCGAAACCACATGCCGAAAGGAGCCCGCTGAGATTGGCCAGGGGAAACAAACGTCCGTACGGGAGATGCCCACGTCCAGAGCCTTATCCAATGGATTCCTGACATTAGTTTGCAGCACAGCATATACCAGAGTCAATATTTTGTAAAGTAGACGGTCAGCGACTGATTTCGTCACCTGGGACCCGTTTGCCCAAAGTCATGAGTTAGTTGCAGCTGAAATGCGGACTGCAGCTTTCCCTCAATCACTGGCGCTACAACAAGGCCCCGTGTAGCCCATGCCTAAGGCCTATGGCTTTTAGATTGCAAACTCTTCCAGGTGCCGTGTTATTTCCTATACTTTCTAATTCCTTCTCTTGTGGAATAAAGTTTCGAATACAGTTCCCAGTTCACAGTCAGCCCTAGCACTCGTGATGTCGCCTCTGACAAGGACAGAGAAAGAGACACCCTTCCCTTTCTCCACACTGCTATCAGTACCTATTCTAAGGACTGGGACACATGTGAGATCCCCACTGGTGTCGGCCGGGGCAGCTGACATGCGCAACATGGCCGCTTAGCTCAGCTGGTTAGAGCGTGGTGCTAATAACGCCAAGGTCGCGGGTTCGATCCCCGTACGGGCCAGTCCGTCTCCTCTTTTTTGACCGTACCAGTCTCAAACTCCTTTTTCTCCCTACTGCCTAGATCTGGTGGGTGGAAATTGCTGCTGTCTTCATTTAAGCAGGTTACCGTGATGGCAAGCACCATACCCATTCCTCGTTAGTATAGTGGTGAGTATCCCCGCCTGTCACGCGGGAGACCGGGGTTCGATTCCCCGACGGGGAGGCAATTCTTTTCTTTGTGCACCAAAGAAAACTCAGGAAAAAGGAATCCAAAGTCTTAAGTCTCCAGAGTCTCCAGATTCTCCATGGAAATAAAGATGGAATTTTAAAAAGAGATCTACAAAAAAAGAAGCCATTAAGTCGTTGCACAGAGAGAACCCACACTTATCCTACCTCAGTTTCCTTAAGGTTTAAGCTGAAAAACTCTGTAGATATCCCCAATCCATGGAGCGAATAGGCCGAAACCACATGCCGAAAGGAGCCCGCTGAGATTGGCCAGGGGAAACAAACGTCCGTACGGGAGATGCCCACGGACAGAGCCTTATTTAATGGATTCCTGACATTAGTTTGCAGCAGAGCATAACGTAGACGTTCAGCGACTGATTTTGTCACCTGGGACCCTTTTTCCCAAAGTCATGAGTTAGAAAACTAAGGAAAAAGGAGGTAAAATCCTAGAGGGAGCGTAAGGAACCTTAAAGGTAGAAAGAAACCAAAGTCTTAAGTCTCCAGAGACTCCATGGAAATAAAGATGGAAATTCAAAAAGAGATCTACAAAAAAAGAAGCCATTAAGTTGTTGCACCGAGAGAACCCACACTTATCCTACCTCAGTTTCCTTAAGGTTTAAGCTGAAAAACTCTGTAGATATCCCCAATCCATGGAGCGAATAGGCCGAAACCACATGCCGAAAGGAGCCCGCTGAGATTGGCCAGGGGAAACAAACGTCCGTACGGGAGATGCCCACGGCCAGAGCCTTATCCAATGGATTCCTGACATTAGTTTGCAGCACAGCATATACCAGAGTCAATAACTTGTAAAGTAGACGGTCAGCGACTGATTTCGTCACCTGGGACCCGTTTGCCCAAAGTCATGAGTTAGTTGCAGCTGAAATGCGGACTGCAGCTTTCCCTCAATCACTGGCGCTACAACAAGGCCCCGTGTAGCCCATGCCTAAGGCCTATGGCTTTTAGATTGCAAACTCTTCCAGGTGCCGTGTTATTTCCTATACTTTCTGATTCCTTCTCTTGTGGAATAAAGTTTCGAATACAGTTCCCAGTTCACAGTCAGCCCTAGCACTCGTGATGTCGCCTCTGACAAGGACAGAGAAAGAGACACCCTTCCCTTTCTCCACACTGCTATCAGTACCTATTCTAAGGACTGGGACACATGTGAGATCCCCACTGGTGTCGGCCGGGGCAGCCGACATGCGCAACATGGCCGGTTAGCTCAGCTGGTTAGAGCGTGGTGCTAATAACGCCAAGGTCGCGGGTTCGATCCCCGTACGGGCCAGTCCGTCTCCTCTTTTTTGACCGTACCAGTCTCAAACTCCTTTTTCTCCCTACTGCCTAGATCTGGTGGGTGGAAATTGCTGCTGTCTTCATTTAAGCAGGTTACCGTGATGGCAAGCACCATACCCATTCCTCGTTAGTATAGTGGTGAGTATCCCCGCCTGTCACGCGGGAGACCGGGGTTCGATTCCCCGACGGGGAGGCAATTGTTTTCTTTGTGCACCAAAGAAAACTCAGGAAAAAGGAATCCAAAGTCTTAAGTCTCCAGAGTCTCCAGAGTCTCCATGGAAATAAAGATGGAATTTTAAAAAGAGATCTACAAAAAAAGAAGCCATTAAGTCGTTGCACAGAGAGAACCCACACTTATCCTACCTCAGTTTCCTGAAGGTTTAAGCTGAAAAACTCTGTAGATATCCCCAATCCATGGAGCGAATAGGCCGAAACCACATGCCGAAAGGAGCCCGCTGAGATTGGCCAGGGGAAACAAACGTCCGTACGGGAGATGCCCACGGACAGAGCCTTATTTAATGGATTCCTGACATTAGTTTGCAGCAGAGCATAACGTAGACGTTCAGTGACTGATTTTGTCACCTGGGACCCTTTTTCCCAAAGTCATGAGTTAGAAAACTAAGGAAAAAGGAGGTAAAATCCTAGAGGGAGCGTAAGGAACCTTAAAGGTAGAAAGAAACCAAAGTCTTAAGTCTCCAGAGTCTCCATGGAAATAAAGATGGAATTTTAAAAAGAGATCTACAAAAAAAGAAGCCATTAAGTTGTTGCACAGAGAGAACCCACACTTATCCTACCTCAGTTTCCTGAAGGTTTAAGCTGAAAAACTCTGTAGATATCCCCAATCCATGGAGCGAATAGGCCGAAACCACATGCCGAAAGGAGCCCGCTGAGATTGGCCAGGGGAAACAAACGTCCGTACGGGAGATGCCCACGGACAGAGCCTTATTTAATGGATTCCTGACATTAGTTTGCAGCAGAGCATAACGTAGACGTTCAGCGACTGATTTTGTCACCTGGGACCCTTTTTCCCAAAGTCATGAGTTAGAAAACTAAGGAAAAAGGAGGTAAAATCCTAGAGGGAGCGTAAGGAACCTTAAAGGTAGAAAGAAACCAAAGTCTTAAGTCTCCAGAGTCTCCATGGAAATAAAGATGGAATTTTAAAAAGAGATCTACAAAAAAAGAAGCCATTAAGTTGTTGCACAGAGAGAACCCACACTTATCCTACCTCAGTTTCCTGAAGGTTTAAGCTGAAAAACTCTGTAGATATCCCCAATCCATGGAGCGAATAGGCCGAAACCACATGCCGAAAGGAGCCCGCTGAGATTGGCCAGGGGAAACAAACGTCCGTACGGGAGATGCCCACGGCCAGAGCCTTATCCAATGGATTCCTGACATTAGTTTGCAGCACAGCATATACCAGAGTCAATAACTTGTAAAGTAGACGGTCAGCGACTGATTTCGTCACCTGGGACCCGTTTGCCCAAAGTCATGAGTTAGTTGCAGCTGAAATGCGGACTGCAGCTTTCCCTCAATCACTGGCGCTACAACAAGGCCCCGTGTAGCCCATGCCTAAGGCCTATGGCTTTTAGATTTCAAACTCTTCCAGGTGCCGTGTTATTTCCTATACTTTCTGATTCCTTCTCTTGTGGAATAAAGTTTCGAATACAGTTCCCAGTTCACAGTCAGCCCTAGCACTCGTGATGTCGCCTCTGACAAGGACAGAGAAAGAGACACCCTTCCCTTTCTCCACACTGCTATCAGTACCTATTCTAAGGACTGGGACACATGTGAGATCCCCACTGGTGTCGGCCGGGGCAGCCGACATGCGCAACATGGCCGGTTAGCTCAGCTGGTTAGAGCGTGGTGCTAATAACGCCAAGGTCGCGGGTTCGATCCCCGTACGGGCCAGTCCGTCTCCTCTTTTTTGACCGTACCAGTCTCAAACTCATTTTTCTTCCTACTGCCTAGATCTGGTGGGTGGAAATTGCTGCTGTCTTCATTTAAGCAGGTTACCGTGATGGCAAGCACCATACCCATTCCTCGTTAGTATAGTGGTGAGTATCCCCGCCTGTCACGCGGGAGACCGGGGTTCGATTCCCCGACGGGGAGGCAATTGTTTTCTTTGTGCACCAAAGAAAACTCAGGAAAAAGGAATCCAAAGTCTTAAGTCTCCAGAGTCTCCAGAGTCTCCATGGAAATAAAGATGGAATTTTAAAAAGAGATCTACAAAAAAAGAAGCCATTAAGTCGTTGCACAGAGAGAACCCACACTTATCCTACCTCAGTTTCCTGAAGGTTTAAGCTGAAAAACTCTGTAGATATCCCCAATCCATGGAGCGAATAGGCCGAAACCACATGCCGAAAGGAGCCCGCTGAGATTGGCCAGGGGAAACAAACGTCCGTACGGGAGATGCCCACGGACAGAGCCTTATTTAATGGATTCCTGACATTAGTTTGCAGCAGAGCATAACGTAGACGTTCAGCGACTGATTTTGTCACCTGGGACCCTTTTTCCCAAAGTCATGAGTTAGAAAACTAAGGAAAAAGGAGGTAAAATCCTAGAGGGAGCGTAAGGAACCTTAAAGGTAGAAAGAAACCAAAGTCTTAAGTCTCCAGAGACTCCATGGAAATAAAGATGGAAATTTAAAAAGAGATCTACAAAAAAAGAAGCCATTAAGTTGTTGCACCGAGAGAACCCACACTTATCCTACCTCAGTTTCCTTAAGGTTTAAGCTGAAAAACTCTGTAGATATCCCCAATCCATGGAGCGAATAGGCCGAAACCACATGCCGAAAGGAGCCCGCTGAGATTGGCCAGGGGAAACAAACGTCCGTACGGGAGATGCCCACGGCCAGAGCCTTATCCAATGGATTCCTGACATTAGTTTGCAGCACAGCATATACCAGAGTCAATAACTTGTAAAGTAGACGGTCAGCGACTGATTTCGTCACCTGGGACCCGTTTGCCCAAAGTCATGAGTTAGTTGCAGCTGAAATGCGGACTGCAGCTTTCCCTCAATCACTGGCGCTACAACAAGGCCCCGTGTAGCCCATGCCTAAGGCCTATGGCTTTTAGATTGCAAACTCTTCCAGGTGCCGTGTTATTTCCTATACTTTCTGATTCCTTCTCTTGTGGAATAAAGTTTCGAATACAGTTCCCAGTTCACAGTCAGCCCTAGCACTCGTGATGTCGCCTCTGACAAGGACAGAGAAAGAGACACCCTTCCCTTTCTCCACACTGCTATCAGTACCTATTCTAAGGACTGGGACACATGTGAGATCCCCACTGGTGTCGGCCGGGGCAGCCGACATGCGCAATATGGCCGGTTAGCTCAGCTGGTTAGAGCGTGGTGCTAATAACGCCAAGGTCGCGGGTTCGATCCCCGTACGGGCCAGTCCGTCTCCTCTTTTTTGACCGTACCAGTCTCAAACTCCTTTTTCTCCCTACTGCCTAGATCTGGTGGGTGGAAATTGCTGCTGTCTTCATTTAAGCAGGTTACCGTGATGGCAAGCACCATACCCATTCCTCGTTAGTATAGTGGTGAGTATCCCCGCCTGTCACGCGGGAGACCGGGGTTCGATTCCCCGACGGGGAGGCAATTGTTTTCTTTGTGCACCAAAGAAAACTCAGGAAAAAGGAATCCAAAGTCTTAAGTCTCCAGAGTCTCCAGAGTCTCCATGGAAATAAAGATGGAATTTTAAAAAGAGATCTACAAAAAAAGAAGCCATTAAGTCGTTGCACAGAGAGAACCCACACTTATCCTACCTCAGTTTCCTGAAGGTTTAAGCTGAAAAACTCTGTAGATATCCCCAATCCATGGAGCGAATAGGCCGAAACCACATGCCGAAAGGAGCCCGCTGAGATTGGCCAGGGGAAACAAACGTCCGTACGGGAGATGCCCACGGACAGAGCCTTATTTAATGGATTCCTGACATTAGTTTGCAGCAGAGCATAACGTAGACGTTCAGCGACTGATTTTGTCACCTGGGACCCTTTTTCCCAAAGTCATGAGTTAGAAAACTAAGGAAAAAGGAGGTAAAATCCTAGAGGGAGCGTAAGGAACCTTAAAGGTAGAAAGAAACCAAAGTCTTAAGTCTCCAGAGTCTCCATGGAAATAAAGATGGAATTTTAAAAAGAGATCTACAAAAAAAGAAGCCATTAAGTTGTTGCACAGAGAGAACCCACACTTATCCTACCTCAGTTTCCTGAAGGTTTAAGCTGAAAAACTCTGTAGATATCCCCAATCCATGGAGCGAATAGGCCGAAACCACATGCCGAAAGGAGCCCGCTGAGATTGGCCAGGGGAAACAAACGTCCGTACGGGAGATGCCCACGGACAGAGCCTTATTTAATGGATTCCTGACATTAGTTTGCAGCAGAGCATAACGTAGACGTTCAGCGACTGATTTTGTCACCTGGGACCCTTTTTCCCAAAGTCATGAGTTAGAAAACTAAGGAAAAAGGAGGTAAAATCCTAGAGGGAGCGTAAGGAACCTTAAAGGTAGAAAGAAACCAAAGTCTTAAGTCTCCAGAGACTCCATGGAAATAAAGATGGAAATTTAAAAAGAGATCTACAAAAAAAGAAGCCATTAAGTTGTTGCACCGAGAGAACCCACACTTATCCTACCTCAGTTTCCTTAAGGTTTAAGCTGAAAAACTCTGTAGATATCCCCAATCCATGGAGCGAATAGGCCGAAACCACATGCCGAAAGGAGCCCGCTGAGATTGGCCAGGGGAAACAAACGTCCGTACGGGAGATGCCCACGGCCAGAGCCTTATCCAATGGATTCCTGACATTAGTTTGCAGCACAGCATATACCAGAGTCAATAACTTGTAAAGTAGACGGTCAGCGACTGATTTCGTCACCTGGGACCCGTTTGCCCAAAGTCATGAGTTAGTTGCAGCTGAAATGCGGACTGCAGCTTTCCCTCAATCACTGGCGCTACAACAAGGCCCCGTGTAGCCCATGCCTAAGGCCTATGGCTTTTAGATTGCAAACTCTTCCAGGTGCCGTGTTATTTCCTATACTTTCTGATTCCTTCTCTTGTGGAATAAAGTTTCGAATACAGTTCCCAGTTCACAGTCAGCCCTAGCACTCGTGATGTCGCCTCTGACAAGGACAGAGAAAGAGACACCCTTCCCTTTCTCCACACTGCTATCAGTACCTATTCTAAGGACTGGGACACATGTGAGATCCCCACTGGTGTCGGCCGGGGCAGCCGACATGCGCAACATGGCCGGTTAGCTCAGCTGGTTAGAGCGTGGTGCTAATAACGCCAAGTTCGCGGGTTCGATCCCCGTACGGGCCAGTCCGTCTCCTCTATTTTGACCGTACCAGTCTCAAACTCCTTTTTCTCCCTACTGCTTAGATCTGGTGGGTGGAAATTGCTGCTGTCTTCATTTAAGCAGGTTACCGTGATGGCAAGAACCATACCCATTCCTCGTTAGTATAGTGGTGAGTATCCCCGCCTGTCACGCGGGAGACCGGGGTTCGATTCCCCGACGGGGAGGCAATTGTTTTCTTTGTGGTTCGATCCCCGTACGGGCCAGTCCGTCTCCTCTTTTTTGACCGTACCAGTCTCAAACTCCTTTTTCTCCCTACTGCCTAGATCTGGCGGGTGGAAATTGCTGCTGTCTTCATTTAAGCAGGTTACCGTGATGGCAAGCACCATACCCATTCCTCGTTAGTATAGTGGTGAGTATCCCCGCCTGTCACGCGGGAGACCGGGGTTCGATTCCCCGACGGGGAGGCAATTGTTTTCTTTGTGCACCAAAGAAAACTCAGGAAAAAGGAATCCAAAGTCTTAAGTCTCCAGAGTCTCCAGAGTCTCCATGGAAATAAAGATGGAATTTTAAAAAGAGATCTACAAAAAAAGAAGCCATTAAGTCGTTGCACAGAGAGAACCCACACTTATCCTACCTCAGTTTCCTGAAGGTTTAAGCTGAAAAACTCTGTAGATATCCCCAATCCATGGAGCGAATAGGCCGAAACCACATGCCGAAAGGAGCCCGCTGAGATTGGCCAGGGGAAACAAACGTCCGTACGGGAGATGCCCACGGACAGAGCCTTATTTAATGGATTCCTGACATTAGTTTGCAGCAGAGCATAACGTAGACGTTCAGCGACTGATTTTGTCATCTGGGACCCGTTTTCCCAAAGTCATGAGTTAGAAAACTAAGGAAAAAGGAGGTAAAATCCTAGAGAGAGCGTCAGGAACCTTAAAGGTAGAAAGAAACCAAAGTCTTAAGTCTCCAGAGACTCCATGGAAATAAAGATGGAAATTTAAAAAGAGATCTACAAAAAAAGAAGCCATTAAGTCGTTGCACCGAGAGAACCCACACTTATCCTACCTCAGTTTCCTTAAGGTTTAAGCTGAAAAACTCTGTAGATATCCCCAATCCATGGAGCGAATAGGCCGAAACCACATGCCGAAAGGAGCCCGCTGAGATTGGCCAGGGGAAACAAACGTCCGTACGGGAGATGCCCACGGCCAGAGCCTTATCCAATGGATTCCTGACATTAGTTTGCAGCACAGCATATACCAGAGTCAATAACTTGTAAAGTAGACGGTCAGCGACTGATTTCGTCACCTGGGACCCGTTTGCCCAAAGTCATGAGTTAGTTGCAGCTGAAATGCGGACTGCAGCTTTCCCTCAATCACTGGCGCTACAACAAGGCCCCGTGTAGCCCATGCCTAAGGCCTATGGCTTTTAGATTGCAAACTCTTCCAGGTGCCGTGTTATTTCCTATACTTTCTGATTCCTTCTCTTGTGGAATAAAGTTTCGAATACAGTTCCCAGTTCACAGTCAGCCCTAGCACTCGTGATGTCGCCTCTGACAAGGACAGAGAAAGAGACACCCTTCCCTTTCTCCACACTGCTATCAGTGCCCACGGACAGAGCCTTATTTAATGGATTCCTGACATTAGTTTGCAGCAGAGCATAACGTAGACGTTCAGCGACTGATTTTGTCACCTGGGACCCGTTTTCCCAAAGTCATGAGTTAGAAAACTAAGGAAAAAGGAGGTAAAATCCTAGAGAGAGCGTCAGGAACCTTAAAGGTAGAAAGAAACCAAAGTCTTAAGTCTCCAGAGACTCCATGGAAATAAAGATGGAAATTTAAAAAGAGATCTACAAAAAAAGAAGCCATTAAGTCGTTGCACCGAGAGAACCCACACTTATCCTACCTCAGTTTCCTTAAGGTTTAAATACCTATAGGTACTGCTATCAGTACCTATTCTAAGGACTGGGACACATGTGAGATCCCCACTGGTGTCGGCCGGGGCAGCCGACATGCGCAACATGGCCGGTTAGCTCAGCTGGTTAGAGCGTGGTGCTAATAACGCCAAGGTTGCGGGTTCGATCCCCGTACGGGCCAGTCCGTCTCCTCTTTTTTGACCGTACCAGTCTCAAACTCCTTTTTCTCCCTACTGCCTAGATCTGGTGGGTGGAAATTGCTGCTGTCTTCATTTAAGCAGGTTACCGTGATGGCAAGCACCATACCCATTCCTCGTTAGTATAGTGGTGAGTATCCCCACCTGTCACGCGGGAGACCGGGGTTCGATTCCCCGACGGGGAGGCAATTGTTTTCTTTGTGCACCAAAGAAAACTCAGGAAAAAGGAATCCAAAGTCTTAAGTCTCCAGAGTCTCCAGAGTCTCCATGGAAATAAAGATGGAATTTTAAAAAGAGATCTACAAAAAAAGAAGCCATTAAGTCGTTGCACAGAGAGAACCCACACTTATCCTACCTCAGTTTCCTGAAGGTTTAAGCTGAAAAACTCTGTAGATATCCCCAATCCATGGAGCGAATAGGCCGAAACCACATGCCGAAAGGAGCCCGCTGAGATTGGCCAGGGGAAACAAACGTCCGTACGGGAGATGCCCACGGACAGAGCCTTATTTAATGGATTCCTGACATTAGTTTGCAGCAGAGCATAACGTAGACGTTCAGCGACTGATTTTGTCACCTGGGACCCGTTTTCCCAAAGTCATGAGTTAGAAAACTAAGGAAAAAGGAGGTAAAATCCTAGAGAGAGCGTCAGGAACCTTAAAGGTAGAAAGAAACCAAAGTCTTAAGTCTCCAGAGACTCCATGGAAATAAAGATGGAAATTTAAAAAGAGATCTACAAAAAAAGAAGCCATTAAGTCGTTGCACCGAGAGAACCCACACTTATCCTACCTCAGTTTCCTTAAGGTTTAAGCTGAAAAACTCTGTAGATATCCCCAATCCATGGAGCGAATAGGCCGAAACCACATGCCGAAAGGAGCCCGCTGAGATTGGCCAGGGGAAACAAACGTCCGTACGGGAGATGCCCACGGCCAGAGCCTTATCCAATGGATTCCTGACATTAGTTTGCAGCACAGCATATACCAGAGTCAATAACTTGTAAAGTAGACGGTCAGCGACTGATTTCGTCACCTGGGACCCGTTTGCCCAAAGTCATGAGTTAGTTGCAGCTGAAATGCGGACTGCAGCTTTCCCTCAATCACTGGCGCTACAACAAGGCCCCGTGTAGCCCATGCCTAAGGCCTATGGCTTTTAGATTGCAAACTCTTCCAGGTGCCGTGTTATTTCCTATACTTTCTGATTCCTTCTCTTGTGGAATAAAGTTTCGAATACAGTTCCCAGTTCACAGTCAGCCCTAGCACTCGTGATGTCGCCTCTGACAAGGACAGAGAAAGAGACACCCTTCCCTTTCTCCACACTGCTATCAGTGCCCACGGACAGAGCCTTATTTAATGGATTCCTGACATTAGTTTGCAGCAGAGCATAACGTAGACGTTCAGCGACTGATTTTGTCACCTGGGACCCGTTTTCCCAAAGTCATGAGTTAGAAAACTAAGGAAAAAGGAGGTAAAATCCTAGAGAGAGCGTCAGGAACCTTAAAGGTAGAAAGAAACCAAAGTCTTAAGTCTCCAGAGACTCCATGGAAATAAAGATGGAAATTTAAAAAGAGATCTACAAAAAAAGAAGCCATTAAGTCGTTGCACCGAGAGAACCCACACTTATCCTACCTCAGTTTCCTTAAGGTTTAAATACCTATAGGTACTGCTATCAGTACCTATTCTAAGGACTGGGACACATGTGAGATCCCCACTGGTGTCGGCCGGGGCAGCCGACATGCGCAACATGGCCGGTTAGCTCAGCTGGTTAGAGCGTGGTGCTAATAACGCCAAGGTTGCGGGTTCGATCCCCGTACGGGCCAGTCCGTCTCCTCTTTTTTGACCGTACCAGTCTCAAACTCCTTTTTCTCCCTACTGCCTATAGGTACCTATAGGTACTGCTATCAGTACCTATTCTAAGGACTGGGACACATGTGAGATCCCCACTGGTGTCGGCCGGGGCAGCCGACATGCGCAACATGGCCGGTTAGCTCAGCTGGTTAGAGCGTGGTGCTAATAACGCCAAGGTCGTGGGTTCGATCCCCGTACGGGCCAGTCCGTCTCCTCTTTTTTGACCGTACCAGTCTCAAACTCCTTTTTCTCCCTACTGCCTAGATCTGGTGGGTGGAAATTGCTGCTGTCTTCATTTAAGCAGGTTACCTTGATAGCAAGCACCATACCCATTCCTCGTTAGTATAGTGGTGAGTATCCCCGCCTGTCACGCGGGAGACCGGGGTTCGATTCCCCGACGGGGAGGCAATTGTTTTCTTTGTGCACCAAAGAAAACTCAGGAAAAAGGAATCCAAAGTCTTAAGTCTCCAGAGTCTCCAGAGTCTCCATGGAAATAAAGATGGAATTTTAAAAAGAGATCTACAAAAAAAGAAGCCATTAAGTCGTTGCACAGAGAGAACCCACACTTATCCTACCTCAGTTTCCTGAAGGTTTAAGCTGAAAAACTCTGTAGATATCCCCAATCCATGGAGCGAATAGGCCGAAACCACATGCCGAAAGGAGCCCGCTGAGATTGGCCAGGGGAAACAAACGTCCGTACGGGAGATGCCCACGGACAGAGCCTTATTTAATGGATTCCTGACATTAGTTTGCAGCAGAGCATAACGTAGACGTTCAGCGACTGATTTTGTCACCTGGGACCCTTTTTCCCAAAGTCATGAGTTAGAAAACTAAGGAAAAAGGAGGTAAAATCCTAGAGGGAGCGTAAGGAACCTTAAAGGTAGAAAGAAACCAAAGTCTTAAGTCTCCAGAGACTCCATGGAAATAAAGATGGAAATTTAAAAAGAGATCTACAAAAAAAGAAGCCATTAAGTTGTTGCACCGAGAGAACCCACACTTATCCTACCTCAGTTTCCTTAAGGTTTAAGCTGAAAAACTCTGTAGATATCCCCAATCCATGGAGCGAATAGGCCGAAACCACATGCCGAAAGGAGCCCGCTGAGATTGGCCAGGGGAAACAAACGTCCGTACGGGAGATGCCCACGGCCAGAGCCTTATCCAATGGATTCCTGACATTAGTTTGCAGCACAGCATATACCAGAGTCAATAACTTGTAAAGTAGACGGTCAGCGACTGATTTCGTCACCTGGGACCCGTTTGCCCAAAGTCATGAGTTAGTTGCAGCTGAAATGCGGACTGCAGCTTTCCCTCAATCACTGGCGCTACAACAAGGCCCCGTGTAGCCCATGCCTAAGGCCTATGGCTTTTAGATTGCAAACTCTTCCAGGTGCCGTGTTATTTCCTATACTTTCTGATTCCTTCTCTTGTGGAATAAAGTTTCGAATACAGTTCCCAGTTCACAGTCAGCCCTAGCACTCGTGATGTCGCCTCTGACAAGGACAGAGAAAGAGACACCCTTCCCTTTCTCCAAACTGCTATCAGTACCTATTCTAAGGACTGGGACACATGTGAGATCCCCACTGGTGTCGGCCGGGGCAGCCGACATGCGCAACATGGCCGGTTAGCTCTGCTGGTTAGAGCGTGGTGCTAATAACGCCAAGGTCGCGGGTTCGATCCCCGTACGGGCCAGTCCGTCTCCTCTTTTTTGACCGTACCAGTCTCAAACTCCTTTTTCTCCCTACTGCCTAGATCTGGTGGGTGGAAATTGCTGCTGTCTTCATTTAAGCAGGTTACCGTGATGGCAAGCACCATACCCATTCCTCGTTAGTATAGTGGTGAGTATCCCCGCCTGTCACGCGGGAGACCGGGGTTCGATTCCCCGACGGGGAGGCAATTGTTTTCTTTATGCACCAAAGAAAACTCAGGAAAAAGGAATCCAAAGTCTTAAGTCTCCAGAGTCTCCAGAGACTCCATGGAAATAAAGATGGAATTTTAAAAAGAGATCTACAAAAAAAGAAGCCATTAAGTCGTTGCACAGAGAGAACCCACACTTATCCTATCTCAGTTTCCTGAAGGTTTAAGCTGAAAAACTCTGTAGATATCCCCAATCCATGGAGCGAATAGGCCGAAACCACATGCCGAAAGGAGCCCGCTGAGATTGGCCAGGGGAAACAAACGTCCGTACGGGAGATTCCCACGGACAGAGCCTTATTTAATGGATTCCTGACATTAGTTTGCAGCAGAGCATAACGTAGAAGTTCAGCGACTGATTTTGTCACCTGGGACCCTTTTACCCCAAAGTCATGAGTTAGAAAACTAAGGAAAAAGGAGGTAAAATCCTAGAGGGAGCGTAAGGAACCTTAAAGGTAGAAAGAAACCAAAGTCTTAAGTCTCCAGAGACTCCATGGAAATAAAGATGGAAATTTAAAAAGAGATCTACAAAAAAAAAAGCCATTAAGTTGTTGCACCGAGAGAACCCACACTTATCCTACCTCAGTTTCCTTAAGGTTTAAGTACCTATAGGTACTGCTATCAGTACCTATTCTAAGGACTGGGACACATGTGAGATCCTCACTGGTGTCGGCCAGGGCAGCCGACATGCGCAACATGGCCGGTTAGCTCAGCTGGTTAGAGCGTGGTGCTAATAACGCCAAGGTCGCGGGTTCGATCTCCGTACGGGCCAGTCCGTCTCCTCTTTTTTGACCGTACCAGTCTCAAACTCCTTTTTCTCCCTACTGCCTAGATCTGGTGGGTGGAAATTGCTGCTGTCTTCATTTAAGCAGGTTACCGTGATAGCAAGCACCATACCCATTCCTCGTTAGTATAGTGGTGAGTATCCCCGCCTGTCACGCGGGAGACCGGGGTTCGATTCCCCGACGGGGAGGCAATTGTTTTCTTTGTGCACCAAAGAAAACTCAGGAAAAAGGAATCCAAAGTCTTAAGTCTCCAGAGTCTCCAGAGTCTCCATGGAAATAAAGATGGAATTTTAAAAAGAGATCTACAAAAAAAGAAGCCATTAAGTCGTTGCACAGAGAGAACCCACACTTATCCTACCTCAGTTTCCTGAAGGTTTAAGCTGAAAAACTCTGTAGATATCCCCAATCCATGGAGCGAATAGGCCGAAACCACATGCCGAAAGGAGCCCGCTGAGATTGGCCAGGGGAAACAAACGTCCGTACGGGAGATGCCCACGGACAGAGCCTTATTTAATGGATTCCTGACATTAGTTTGCAGCAGAGCATAACGTAGACGTTCAGCGACTGATTTTGTCACCTGGGACCCTTTTTCCCAAAGTCATGAGTTAGAAAACTAAGGAAAAAGGAGGTAAAATCCTAGAGGGAGCGTAAGGAACCTTAAAGGTAGAAAGAAACCAAAGTCTTAAGTCTCCAGAGACTCCATGGAAATAAAGATGGAAATTTAAAAAGAGATCTACAAAAAAAGAAGCCATTAGATTGTTGCACCGAGAGAACCCACACTTATCCTACCTCAGTTTCCTTAAGGTTTAAGCTAAAAAAACTCTGTAGATATCCCCAATCCATGGAGCGAATAGGCCGAAACCACATGCCGAAAGGAGCCCGCTGAGATTGGCCAGGGGAAACAAACGTCCGTACGGGAGATGCCCACGGCCAGAGCCTTATCCAATGGATTCCTGACATTAGTTTGCAGCACAGCATATACCAGAGTCAATAACTTGTAAAGTAGACGGTCAGCGACTGATTTCGTCACCTGGGACCCGTTTGCCCAAAGTCATGAGTTAGTTGCAGCTGAAATGCGGACTGCAGCTTTCCCTCAATCACTGGCGCTACAACAAGGCCCCGTGTAGCCCATGCCTAAGGCCTATGGCTTTTAGATTGCAAACTCTTCCAGGTGCCGTGTTATTTCCTATACTTTCTGATTCCTTCTCTTGTGGAATAAAGTTTCGAATACAGTTCCCAGTTCACAGTCAGCCCTAGCACTCGTGATGTCGCCTCTGACAAGGACAGAGAAAGAGACACCCTTCCCTTTCTCCACACTGCTATCAGTACCTATTCTAAGGACTGGGACACATGTGAGATCCCCACTGGTGTCGGCCGGGGCAGCCGACATGCGCAACATGGCCGGTTAGCTCAGCTGGTTAGAGCGTGGTGCTAATAACGCCAAGGTCGCGGGTTCGATCCCCGTACGGGCCAGTCCGTCTCCTCTTTTTTGACCGTACCAGTCTCAAACTCCTTTTTCTCCCTACTGCCTAGATCTGGTGGGTGGAAATTGCTGCTGTCTTCATTTAAGCAGGTTACCGTGATGGCAAGCACCATACCCATTCCTCGTTAGTATAGTGGTGAGTATCCCCGCCTGTCACACGGGAGACCGGGGTTCGATTCCCCGACGGGGAGGCAATTGTTTTCTTTATGCACCAAAGAAAACTCAGGAAAAAGGAATCCAAAGTCTTAAGTCTCCAGAGTCTCCAGAGACTCCATGGAAATAAAGATGGAATTTTAAAAAGAGATCTACAAAAAAAGAAGCCATTAAGTCGTTGCACCGAGAGAACCCACACTTATCCTACCTCAGTTTCCTTAAGGTTTAAGTACCTATAGGTACTGCTATCAGTACCTATTCTAAGGACTGGGACACATGTGAGATCCCCACTGGTGTCGGCCGGGGCAGCCGACATGCGCAACATGGCCGGTTAGCTCAGCTGGTTAGAGCGTGGTGCTAATAACGCCAAGGTCGCGGGTTCGATCCCCGTACGGGCCAGTCCGTCTCCTCTTTTTTGACCGTACCAGTCGCAAACTCCTTTTTCTCCCTACTGCCTAGATCTGGTGGGTGGAAATTGCTGCTGTCTTCATTTAAGCAGGTTACCGTGATGGCAAGCACCATACCCATTCCTCGTTAGTATAGTGGTGAGTATCCCCGCCTGTCACGCGGGAGACCGGGGTTCGATTCCCCGACGGGGAGGCAATTGTTTTCTTTGTGCACCAAAGAAAACTCAGGAAAAAGGAATCCAAAGTCTTAAGTCTCCAGAGTCTCCATGGAAATAAAGATGGAATTTTAAAAAGAGATCTACAAAAAAAGAAGCCATTAAGTCGTTGCACAGAGAGAACCCACACTTATCCTACCTCAGTTTCCTGAAGGTTTAAGCTGAAAAACTCTGTAGATATCCCCAATCCATGGAGCGAATAGGCCGAAACCACATGCCGAAAGGAGCCCGCTGAGATTGGCCAGGGGAAACAAACGTCCGTACGGGAGATGCCCACGGACAGAGCCTTATTTAATGGATTCCTGACATTAGTTTGCAGCAGAGCATAACGTAGACGTTCAGCGACTGATTTTGTCACCTGGGACCCTTTTTCCCAAAGTCATGAGTCTCCATGGAAATAAAGATGGAATTTTAAAAAGAGATCTACAAAAAAAGAAGCCATTAAGTCGTTGCACAGAGAGAACCCACACTTATCCTACCTCAGTTTCCTGAAGGTTTAAGCTGAAAAACTCTGTAGATATCCCCAATCCATGGAGCGAATAGGCCGAAACCACATGCCGAAAGGAGCCCGCTGAGATTGGCCAGGGGAAACAAACGTCCGTACGGGAGATGCCCACGGACAGAGCCTTATTTAATGGATTCCTGACATTAGTTTGCAGCAGAACATAACGTAGACGTTCAGCGACTGATTTTGTCACCTGGGACCCTTTTTCCCAAAGTCATGAGTTAGAAAACTAAGGAAAAAGGAGGTAAAATCCTAGAGGGAGCGTAAGGAACCTTAAAGGTAGAAAGAAACCAAAGTCTTAAGTCTCCAGAGACTCCATGGAAATAAAGATGGAAATTTAAAAAGAGATCTACAAAAAAAGAAGCCATTAAGTTGTTGCACCGAGAGAACCCACACTTATCCTACCTCAGTTTCCTTAAGGTTTAAGTACCTATAGGTACTGCTATCAGTACCTATTCTAAGGACTGGGACACATGTGAGATCCCCACTGGTGTCGGCCGGGGCAGCTGACATGCGCAACATGGCCGGTTAGCTCAGCTGGTTAGAGCGTGGTGCTAATAACGCCAAGGTCGCGGGTTCGATCCCCGTACGGGCCAGTCCGTCTCCTCTTTTTTGACCGTACCAGTTTCAAACTCCTTTTTCTCCCTACTGCCTAGATCTGGTGGGTGGAAATTGCTGCTGTCTTCATTTAAGCAGGTTACTGTGATGGCAAGCACCATACCCATTCCTCGTTAGTATAGTGGTGAGTATCCCAGCCTGTCACGCGGGAGACCGGGGTTCGATTCCCCGACGGGGAGGCAATTGTTTTCTTTATGCACCAAAGGAAACTCAGGAAAAAGGAATCCAAAGTCTTAAGTCTCCAGAGTCTCCAGAGACTCCATGGAAATAAAGATGGAATTTTAAAAAGAGATCTACAAAAAAAGAAGCCATTAAGTCGTTGCACAGAGAGAACCCACACTTATCCTATCTCAGTTTCCTGAAGGTTTAAGCTGAAAAACTCTGTAGATATCCCCAATCCATGGAGCGAATAGGCCGAAACCACATGCCGAAAGGAGCCCGCTGAGATTGGCCAGGGGAAACAAACGTCCGTACGGGAGATGCCCACGGACAGAGCCTTATTTAATGGATTCCTGACATCAGTTTGCAGCAGAGCATAACGTAGACGTTCAGCGACTGATTTTGTCACCTGGGACCCTTTTTCCCAAAGTCATGAGTTAGAAAACTAAGGAAAAAGGAGGTAAAATCCTAGAGGGAGCGTAAGGAACCTTAAAGGTAGAAAGAAACCAAAGTCTTAAGTCTCCAGAGACTCCATGGAAATAAAGATGGAAATTTAAAAAGAGATCTACAAAAAAAGAAGCCATTAAGTCGTTGCACCGAGAGAACCCACACTTATCCTACCTCAGTTTCCTTAAGGTTTAAGTACCTATAGGTACTGCTATCAGTACCTATTCTAAGGACTGGGACACATGTGAGATCCCCACTGGTGTCGGCCGGGGCAGCCGACATGCGCAACATGGCCGGTTAGCTCAGCTGGTTAGAGCGTGGTGCTAATAACGCCAAGGTCGCGGGTTTGATCCCCGTACGAGCCAGTCCGTCTCCTCTTTTTTGACCGTACCAGTCTCAAACTCCTTTTTCTCCCTACTGCCTAGATCTGGTGGGTGGAAATTGCTGCTGTCTTCATTTAAGCAGGTTACCGTGATGGCAAGCACCATACCCATTCCTCGTTAGTATAGTGGTGAGTATCCCCGCCTGTCACGCGGGAGACCGGGGTTCGATTCCCCGACGGGGAGGCAATTGTTTTCTTTGTGCACCAAAGAAAACTCAGGAAAAAGGAATCCAAAGTCTTAAGTCTCCAGAGTCTCCAGAGTCTCCATGGAAATAAAGATGGAGTTTTAAAAAGAGATCTACAAAAAAAGAAGCCATTAAGTCGTTGCACAGAAAGAACCCACACTTATCCTACCTCAGTTTCCTGAAGGTTTAAGCTGAAAAACTCTGTAGATATCCCCAATCCATGGAGCGAATAGGCCGAAACCACATGCCGAAAGGAGCCCGCTGAGATTGGCCAGGGGAAACAAACGTCCGTACGGGAGATGCCCACGGACAGAGCCTTATTTAATGGATTCCTGACATTAGTTTGCAGCAGAGCATAACGTAGACGTTCAGCGACTGATTTTGTCACCTGGGACCCGTTTTCCCAAAGTCATGAGTTAGAAAACTAAGGAAAAAGGAGGTAAAATCCTAGAGAGAGCGTCAGGAACCTTAAAGGTAGAAAGAAACCAAAGTCTTAAGTCTCCAGAGACTCCATGGAAATAAAGATGGAAATTTAAAAAGAGATCTACAAAAAAAGAAGCCATTAAGTCGTTGCACCGAGAGAACCCACACTTATCCTACCTCAGTTTCCTTAAGGTTTAAGTACCTATAGGTACTGCTATCAGTACCTATTCTAAGGACTGGGACACATGTGAGATCCCCACTGGTGTCGACCGGGGCAGCCGACATGCGCAACATGGCCGGTTAGCTCAGCTGGTTAGAGCGTGGTGCTAATAACGCCAAGGTCGCGGGTTCGATCCCCGTACGGGCCAGTCCGTCTCCTCTTTTTTGACCGTACCAATCTCAAACTCCTTTTTCTCCCTACTGCCTAGATCTGGTGGGTGGAAATTGCTGCTGTCTTCATTTAAGCAGGTTACCGTGATGGCAAGCACCATACCCATTCCTCGTTAGTATAGTGGTGAGTATCCCCGCCTGTCACGCGGGAGACCGGGGTTCGATTCCCTGACGGGGAGGCAATTGTTTTCTTTGTGCACCAAAGAAAACTCAGGAAAAAGGAATCCAAAGTCTTAAGTCTCCAGAGTCTCCAGAGTCTCCATGGAAATAAAGATGGAATTTTAAAAAGAGATCTACAAAAAAAGAAGCCATTAAGTTGTTGCACCGAGAGAACCCACACTTATCCTACCTCAGTTTCCTGAAGGTTTAAGCTGAAAAACTCTGTAGATATCCCCAATCCATGGAGCGAATAGGCCGAAACCACATGCCGAAAGGAGCCCGCTGAGATTGGCCAGGGGAAACAAACGTCCGTACGGGAGATGCCCACGGACAGAGCCTTATTTAATGAATTCCTGACATTAGTTTGCAGCAGAGCATAACGTAGACGTTCAGCGACTGATTTTGTCACCTGGGACCCTTTTTCCCAAAGTCATGAGTTAGAAAACTAAGGAAAAAGGAGGTAAAATCCTAGAGGGAGCGTAAGGAACCTTAAAGGTAGAAAGAAACCAAAGTCTTAAGTCTCCAGAGACTCCATGGAAATAAAGATGGAAATTTAAAAAGAGATCTACAAAAAAAGAAGCCATTAAGTTGTTGCACCGAGAGAACCCACACTTATCCTACCTCAGTTTCCTTAAGGTTTAAGCTGAAAAACTCTGTAGATATCCCCAATCCATGGAGCGAATAGGCCGAAACCACATGCCGAAAGGAGCCCGCTGAGATTGGCCAGGGGAAACAAACGTCCGTACGGGAGATGCCCACGGCCAGAGCCTTACCCAATGGATTCCTGACATTAGTTTGCAGCACAGCATATACCAGAGTCAATAACTTGTAAAGTAGACGGTCAGCGACTGATTTCGTCACCTGGGACCCGTTTGCCCAAAGTCATGAGTTAGTTGCAGCTGAAATGCGGACTGCAGCTTTCCCTCAATCACTGGCGCTACAACAAGGCCCCGTGTAGCCCATGCCTAAGGCCTATGGCTTTTAGATTGCAAACTCTTCCAGGTGCTGTGTTATTTCCTATACTTTCTGATTCCTTCTCTTGTGGAATAAAGTTTCGAATACAGTTCCCAGTTCACAGTCAGCCCTAGCACTCGTGATGTCGCCTCTGACAAGGACAGAGAAAGAGACACCCTTCCCTTTCTCCACACTGCTATCAGTACCTATTCTAAGGACTGGGACACATGTGAGATCCCCACTGGTGTCGGCCGGGGCAGCCGACATGCGCAACATGGCCGGTTAGCTCAGCTGGTTAGAGCGTGGTGCTAATAACGCCAAGGTCGCGGGTTCGATCCCCGTACGGGCCAGTCCGTCTCCTCTTTTTTGACCGTACCAGTTTCAAACTCCTTTTTCTCCCTACTGCCTAGATCTGGTGGGTGGAAATTGCTGCTGTCTTCATTTAAGCAGGTTACTGTGATGGCAAGCACCATACCCATTCCTCGTTAGTATAGTGGTGAGTATCCCCGCCTGTCACGCGGGAGACCGGGGTTCGATTCCCCGACGGGGAGGCAAATGTTTTCTTTATGCACCAAAGAAAACTCAGGAAAAAGGAATCCAAAGTCTTAAGTCTCCAGAGTCTCCAGAGACTCCATGGAAATAAAGATGGAATTTTAAAAAGAGATCTACAAAAAAAGAAGCCATTAAGTCGTTGCACAGAGAGAACCCACACTTATCCTATCTCAGTTTCCTGAAGGTTTAAGCTGAAAAACTCTGTAGATATCCCCAATCCATGGAGCGAATAGGCCGAAACCACATGCCGAAAGGAGCCCGCTGAGATTGGCCAGGGGAAACAAACGTCCGTACGGGAGATGCCCACGGACAGAGCCTTATTTAATGGATTCCTGACATTAGTTTGCAGCAGAGCATAACGTAGACGTTCAGCGACTGATTTTGTCACCTGGGACCCTTTTTCCCAAAGTCATGAGTTAGAAAACTAAGGAAAAAGGAGGTAAAATCCTAGAGGGAGCGTAAGGAACCTTAAAGGTAGAAAGAAACCAAAGTCTTAAGTCTCCAGAGACTCCATGAAAATAAAGATGGAAATTTAAAAAGAGATCTACAAAAAAAGAAGCCATTAAGTTGTTGCACCGAGAGAACCCACACTTATCCTACCTCAGTTTCCTTAAGGTTTAAGCTGAAAAACTCTGTAGATATCCCCAATCCATGGAGCGAATAGGCCGAAACCACATGCCGAAAGGAGCCCGCTGAGATTGGCCAGGGGAAACAAACGTCCGTACGGGAGATGCCCACGGCCAGAGCCTTATCCAATGGATTCCTGACATTAGTTTGCAGCACAGCATATACCAGAGTCAATAACTTGTAAAGTAGACGGTCAGCGACTGATTTCGTCACCTGGGACCCGTTTGCCCAAAGTCATGAGTTAGTTGCAGCTGAAATGCGGACTGCAGCTTTCCCTCAATCTTTGGTGCTACAACAAGGCCCCGTGTAGCCCATGCCTAAGGCCTATGGCTTTTAGATTGCAAACTCTTCCAGGTGCCGTGTTATTTCCTATACTTTCTGATTCCTTCTCTTGTGGAATAAAGTTTCGAATACAGTTCCCAGTTCACAGTCAGCCCTAGCACTCGTGATGTCGCCTCTGACAAGGACAGAGAAAGAGACACCCTTCCCTTTCTCCACACTGCTATCAGTACCTATTCTAAGGACTGGGACACATGTGAGATCCCCACTGGTGTCGGCCGGGGCAGCCGACATGCGCAACATGGCCGGTTAGCTCAGCTGGTTAGAGCGTGGTGCTAATAACGCCAAGGTCGCGGGTTCGATCCCCGTACGGGCCAGTCCGTCTCCTCTTTTTTGACCGTACCAGTCGCAAACTCCTTTTTCTCCCTACTGCCTAGATCTGGTGGGTGGAAATTGCTGCTGTCTTCATTTAAGCAGGTTACCGTGATGGCAAGCACCATACCCATTCCTCGTTAGTATAGTGGTGAGTATCCCCGCCTGTCACGTGGGAGACCGGGGTTCGATTCCCCGACGGGGAGGCAATTGTTTTCTTTGTGCACCAAAGAAAACTCAGGAAAAAGGAATCCAAAGTCTTAAGTCTCCAGAGTCTCCATGGAAATAAAGATGGAATTTTAAAAAGAGATCTACAAAAAAAGAAGCCATTAAGTCGTTGCACAGAGAGAACCCACACTTATCCTACCTCAGTTTCCTGAAGGTTTAAGCTGAAAAACTCTGTAGATATCCCCAATCCATGGAGCGAATAGGCCGAAACCACATGCCGAAAGGAGCCCGCTGAGATTGGCCAGGGGAAACAAACGTCCGTACGGGAGATGCCCACGGACAGAGCCTTATTTAATGGATTCCTGACATTAGTTTGCAGCAGAGCATAACGTAGACGTTCAGCGACTGATTTTGTCACCTGGGACCCTTTTTCCCAAAGTCATGAGTCTCCATGGAAATAAAGATGGAATTTTAAAAAGAGATCTACAAAAAAAGAAGCCATTAAGTCGTTGCACAGAGAGAACCCACACTTATCCTACCTCAGTTTCCTGAAGGTTTAAGCTGAAAAACTCTGTAGATATCCCCAATCCATGGAGCGAATAGGCCGAAACCACATGCCGAAAGGAGCCCGCTGAGATTGGCCAGGGGAAACAAACGTCCGTACGGGAGATGCCCACGGACAGAGCCTTATTTAATGGATTCCTGACATTAGTTTGCAGCAGAACATAACGTAGACGTTCAGCGACTGATTTTGTCACCTGGGACCCTTTTTCCCAAAGTCATGAGTTAGAAAACTAAGGAAAAAGGAGGTAAAATCCTAGAGGGAGCGTAAGGAACCTTAAAGGTAGAAAGAAACCAAAGTCTTAAGTCTCCAGAGACTCCATGGAAATAAAGATGGAAATTTAAAAAGAGATCTACAAAAAAAGAAGCCATTAAGTTGTTGCACCGAGAGAACCCACACTTATCCTACCTCAGTTTCCTTAAGGTTTAAGTACCTATAGGTACTGCTATCAGTACCTATTCTAAGGACTGGGACACATGTGAGATCCCCACTGGTGTCGGCCGGGGCAGCCGACATGCGCAACATGGCCGGTTAGCTCAGCTGGTTAGAGCGTGGTGCTAATAACGCCAAGGTCGCGGGTTCGATCCCCGTACGGGCCAGTCCGTCTCCTCTTTTTTGACCGTACCAGTTTCAAACTCCTTTTTCTCCCTACTGCCTAGATCTGGTGGGTGGAAATTGCTGCTGTCTTCATTTAAGCAGGTTACTGTGATGGCAAGCACCATACCCATTCCTCGTTAGTATAGTGGTGAGTATCCCCGCCTGTCACGCGGGAGACCGGGGTTCGATTCCCCGACGGGGAGGCAAATGTTTTCTTTATGCACCAAAGAAAACTCAGGAAAAAGGAATCCAAAGTCTTAAGTCTCCAGAGTCTCCAGAGACTCCATGGAAATAAAGATGGAATTTTAAAAAGAGATCTACAAAAAAAGAAGCCATTAAGTCGTTGCACAGAGAGAACCCACACTTATCCTATCTCAGTTTCCTGAAGGTTTAAGCTGAAAAACTCTGTAGATATCCCCAATCCATGGAGCGAATAGGCCGAAACCACATGCCGAAAGGAGCCCGCTGAGATTGGCCAGGGGAAACAAACGTCCGTACGGGAGATGCCCACGGACAGAGCCTTATTTAATGGATTCCTGACATTAGTTTGCAGCAGAGCATAACGTAGACGTTCAGTGACTGATTTTGTCACCTGGGACCCTTTTTCCCAAAGTCATGAATTAGAAAACTAAGGAAAAAGGAGGTAAAATCCTAGAGGGAGCGTAAGGAACCTTAAAGGTAGAAAGAAACCAAAGTCTTAAGTCTCCAGAGACTCCATGGAAATAAAGATGTAAATTTAAAAAGAGATCTACAAAAAAAGAAGCCATTAAGTTGTTGCACCGAGAGAACCCACACTTATCCTACCTCAGTTTCCTTAAGGTTTAAGCTGAAAAACTCTGTAGATATCCCCAATCCATGGAGCGAATAGGCCGAAACCACATGCCGAAAGGAGCCCGCTGAGATTGGCCAGGGGAAACAAACGTCCGTACGGGAGATGCCCACGGCCAGAGCCTTATCCAATGGATTCCTGACATTAGTTTGCAGCACAGCATATACCAGAGTCAATAACTTGTAAAGTAGACGGTCAGCGACTGATTTCGTCACCTGGGACCCGTTTGCCCAAAGTCATGAGTTAGTTGCAGATGAAATGCGGACTGCAGCTTTCCCTCAATCTTTGGCGCTACAACAAGGCCCCGTGTAGCCCATGCCTAAGGCCTATGGCTTTTAGATTGCAAACTCTTCCAGGTGCCGTGTTATTTCCTATACTTTCTGATTCCTTCTCTTGTGGAATAAAGTTTCGAATACAGTTCCCAGTTCACAGTCAGCCCTAGCACTCGTGATGTCGCCTCTGACAAGGACAGAGAAAGAGACACCTTTCCCTTTCTCCACACTGCTATCAGTACCTATTCTAAGGACTGGGACACATGTGAGATCCCCATTGGTGTCGGCCGGGGCAGCCGACATGCGCAACATGGCCGGTTAGCTCAGCTGGTTAGAGCGTGGTGCTAATAACGCCAAGGTCGCGGGTTCGATCCCTGTACGGGCCAGTCCGTCTCCTCTTTTTTGACCGTACCAGTCTCAAACTCCTTTTTCTCCCTACTGCCTAGATCTGGTGGGTGGAAATTGCTGCTGTCTTCATTTAAGCAGGTTACCGTGATGGCAAGCATCATACCCATTCCTCGTTAGTATAGTGGTGAGTATCCCCGCCTGTCACGCGGGAGACCGGGGTTCGATTCCCCGACGGGGAGGCAATTGTTTTCTTTGTGCACCAAAGAAAACTCAGGAAAAAGGAATCCAAAGTCTTAAGGCTCCAGAGTCTCCAGAGTCTCCATGGAAATAAAGATGGAATTTTAAAAAGAGATCTACAAAAAAAGAAGCCATTAAGTCGTTGCACAGAGAGAACCCACACTTATCCTACCTCAGTTTCCTGAAGGTTTAAGCTGAAAAACTCTGTAGATATCCCCAATCCATGGAGCGAATAGGCCGAAACCACATGCCGAAAGGAGCCCGCTGAGATTGGCCAGGGGAAACAAACGTCCGTACGGGAGATGCCCACGGACAGAGCCTTATTTAATGGATTCCTGACATTAGTTTGCAGCAGAGCATAACGTAGACGTTCAGCGACTGATTTTGTCACCTGGGACCCTTTTTCCCAAAGTCATGAGTTAGAAAACAAAGGAAAAAGGAGGTAAAATCCTAGAGGGAGCGTAAGGAACCTTAAAGGTAGAAAGAAACCAAAGTCTTAAGTCTCCAGAGACTCCATGGAAATAAAGATGGAAATTTAAAAAGAGATCTACAAAAAAAGAAGCCATTAAGTTGTTGCACCGAGAGAACCCACACTTATCCTACCTCAGTTTCCTTAAGGTTTAAGCTGAAAAACTCTGTAGATATCCCCAATCCATGGAGCGAATAGGCCGAAACCACATGCCGAAAGGAGCCCGCTGAGATTGGCCAGGGGAAACAAACGTCCGTACGGGAGATGCCCACGGCCAGAGCCTTATCCAATGGATTCCTGACATTAGTTTGCAGCACAGCATATACCAGAGTCAATAACTTGTAAAGTAAACGGTCAGCGACTGATTTCGTCACCTGGGACCCGTTTGCCCAAAGTCATGAGTTAGTTGCAGCTGAAATGCGGACTGCAGCTTTCCCTCAATCACTGGCGCTACAACAAGGCCCCGTGTAGCCCATGCCTAAGGCCTATGGCTTTTAGATTGCAAACTCTTCCAGGTGCCGTGTTATTTCCTATACTTTCTGATTCCTTCTCTTGTGGAATAAAGTTTCGAATACAGTTCCCAGTTCACAGTCAGCCCTAGCACTCGTGATGTCGCCTCTGACAAGGACAGAGAAAGAGACACCCTTCCCTTTCTCCACACTGCTATCAGTACCTATTCTAAGGACTGGGACACATGTGAGATCCCCACTGGTGTCGGCCGGGGCAGCCGACATGCGCAACATGGCCGGTTAGCTCAGCTGTTTAGAGCGTGGTGCTAATAACGCCAAGGTCGCGGGCTCGATCCCCGTACGGGCCAGTCCGTCTCCTCTTTTTTGACCGTACCAGTCTCAAACTCCTTTTTCTCCCTACTGCCTAGATCTGGTGGGTGGAAATTGCTGCTGTCTTCATTTAAGCAGGTTACCGTGATGGCAAGCACCATACCCATTCCTCGTTAGTATAGTGGTGAGTATCCCCGCCTGTCATGCGGGAGACCGGGGTTCGATTCCCCGACGGGGAGGCAATTGTTTTCTTTGTGCACCAAAGAAAACTCAGGAAAAAGGAATCCAAAGTCTTAAGTCTCCAGAGTCTCCAGAGACTCCATGGAAATAAAGATGGAATTTTAAGAAGAGATCTACAAAAAAAGAAGCCATTAAGTCGTTGCACAGAGAGAACCCACACTTATCCTACCTCAGTTTCCTGAAGGTTTAAGCTGAAAAACTCTGTAGATATCCCCAATCCATGGAGCGAATAGGCCGAAACCACATGCCGAAAGGAGCCCGCTGAGATTGGCCAGGGGAAACAAACGTCCGTACGGAAGATGCCCACGGACAGAGCCTTATTTAATGGATTCCTGACATTAGTTTGCAGCAGAGCATAACGTAGACGTTCAGCGACTGATTTTGTCACCTGGGACCCGTTTTCCCAAAGTCATGAGTTAGAAAACTAAGGAAAAAGGAGGTAAAATCCTAGAGAGAGCGTCAGGAACCTTAAAGGTAGAAAGAAACCAAAGTCTTAAGTCTCCAGAGACTCCATGGAAATAAAGATGGAAATTTAAAAAGAGATCTACAAAAAAAGAAGCCATTAAGTCGTTGCACCGAGAGAACCCACACTTATCCTACCTCAGTTTCCTTAAGGTTTAAGTACCTATAGGTACTGCTATCAGTACCTATTCTAAGGACTGGGACACATGTGAGATCCCCACTGGTGTCGGCCGGGGCAGCCGACATGCGCAACATGGCCGGTTAGCTCAGCTGGTTAGAGCGTGGTGCTAATAACGCCAAGGTCGCGGGTTCGATCCCCGTACGGGCCAGTCCGTCTCCTCTTTTTTGACCGTACCAATCTCAAACTCCTTTTTCTCCCTACTGCCTAGATCTGGTGGGTGGAAATTGCTGCTGTCTTCATTTAAGCAGGTTACCGTGATGGCAAGCACCATACCCATTCCTCGTTAGTATAGTGGTGAGTATCCGCGCCTGTCACGCGGGAGACCGGGGTTCGATTCCCCGACGGGGAGGCAATTGTTTTCTTTGTGCACCAAAGAAAACTCAGGAAAAAGGAATCCAAAGTCTTAAGTCTCCAGAGTCTCCAGAGTCTCCATGGAAATAAAGATGGAATTTTAAAAAGAGATCTACAAAAAAAGAAGCCATTAAGTCGTTGCACAGAGAGAACCCACACTTCTCCTACCTCAGTTTCCTGAAGGTTTAAGCTGAAAAACTCTGTAGATATCCCCAATCCATGGAGCGAATAGGCCGAAACCACATGCCGAAAGGAGCCCGCTGAGATTGGCCAGGGGAAACAAACGTCCGTACGGGAGATGCCCACGGACAGAGCCTTATTTAATGGATTCCTGACATTAGTTTGCAGCAGAGCATAACGTAGACGTTCAGCGACTGATTTTGTCACCTGGGACCCGTTTTCCCAAAGTCATGAGTTAGAAAACTAAGGAAAAAGGAGGTAAAATCCTAGAGGGAGCGTAAGGAAAGTTAAAGGTAGAAAGAATCCAAAGTCTTAAGTCTCCAGAGACTCCATGGAAATAAAGATGGAATTTTTTAAAAAGAGATCTACAAAAAAAGAAGCCATTAAGTCGTTGCACCGAGAGAACCCACACTTATCCTACCTCAGTTTCCTTAAGGTTTAAGCTGAAAAACTCTGTAGATATCCCCAATCCATGGAGCGAATAGGCCGAAACCACATGCCGAAAGGAGCCCGCTGAGATTGGCCAGGGGAAACAAACGTCCGTACGGGAGATGCCCACGGCCAGAGCCTTATCCAATGGATTCCTGACATTAGTTTGCAGCACAGCATATACCAGAGTCAATAACTTGTAAAGTAGACGGTCAGCGACTGATTTCGTAACCTGGGACCCGTTTGCCCAAAGTCATGAGTTAGTTGCAGCTGAAATGCGGACTGCAGCTTTCCCTCAATCACTGGCGCTACAACAAGGCCCCGTGTAGCCCATGCCTAAGGCCTATGGCTTTTAGATTGCAAACTCTTCCAGGTGCCGTGTTATTTCCTATACTTTCTGATTCCTTCTCTTGTGGAATAAAGTTTCGAATACAGTTCCCAGTTCACAGTCAGCCCTAGCACTTGTGATGTCGCCTCTGACAAGGACAGAGAAAGAGACACCCTTCCCTTTCTCCACACTGCTATCAGTACCTATTCTAAGGACTGGGACACATGTGAGATCCCCACTGGTGTCGGCCGGGGCAGCCGACATGCGCAACATGGCCGGTTAGCTCAGCTGGTTAGAGCGTGGTGCTAATAACGCCAAGGTCGCGGGTTCGATCCCCGTACGGGCAAGTCCGTCTCCTCCTTTTTGACCGTACCAGTCTCAAACTCCTTTTTCTCCCTACTGCCTAGATCTGGTGGGTGGAAATTGCTGCTGTCTTCATTTAAGCAGGTTACCGTGATGGCAAGCACTATACCCATTCCTCGTTAGTATAGTGGTGAGTATCCCCTCCTGTCACGCGGGAGACCGGGGTTCGATTCCCTGAGGGGGAGGCAATTGTTTTCTTTGTGCACCAAAGAAAACTCAGGAAAAGGGAATCCAAAGTCTTAAGTCTCCAGAGTCTCCAGAGACTCCATGGAAATAAAGATGGAATTTTAAAAAGAGATCTACAAAAAAAGAAGCCATTAAGTCGTTGCACAGAGAGAACCCACACTTATCCTACCTCAGTTTCCTGAAGGTTTAAGCTGAAAAACTCTGTAGATATCCCCAATCCATGGAGCGAATAGGCCGAAACCACATGCCGAAAGGAGCCCGCTGAGATTGGCCAGGGGAAACAAACGTCCGCACGGGAGATGCCCACGGACAGAGCCTTATTTAATGGATTCCTGACATTAGTTTGCAGCAGAGCATAACGTAGACGTTCAGCGACTGATTTTGTCACCTGGTACCCGTTTTCCCAAAGTCATGAGTTAGAAAACTAAGGAAAAAGGAGGTAAAATCCTAGAGGGAGCGTAAGGAACCTTAAAGGTAGAAAGAAACCAAAGTCTTAAGTCTCCAGAGACTCCATGGAAATAAAGATGGAAATTTAGAAAGAGATCTACAAAAAAAGAAGCCATTAAGTCGTTGCACCGAGAGAACCCACACTTATCCTACCTCAGTTTCCTTAAGGTTTAAGCTGAAAAACTCTGTAGATATCCCCAATCCATGGAGCGAATAGGCCGAAACCACATGCCGAAAGGAGCCCGCTGAGATTGGCCAGGGGAAACAAACGTCCGTACGGGAGATGCCCACGGACAGAGCCTTATTTAATGAATTCCTGACATTAGTTTGCAGCAGAGCATAACGTAGACGTTCAGCGACTGATTTTGTCACCTGGGACCCGTTTTCCCAAAGTCATGAGTTAGAAAACTAAGGAAAAAGGAGGTAAAATCCTAGAGAGAGCGTCAGGAACCTTAAAGGTAGAAAGAAACCAAAGTCTTAAGTCTCCAGAGACTCCATGGAAATAAAGATGGAAATTTAAAAAGAGATCTACAAAAAAAGAAGCCATTAAGTCGTTGCACCGAGAGAACCCACACTTATCCTACCTCAGTTTCCTTAAGGTTTAAGTACCTATAGGTACTGCTATCAGTACCTATTCTAAGGACTGGGACACATGTGAGATCCCCACTGGTGTCGGCCGGGGCAGCCAACATGCGTAACATGGCCGGTTAGCTCAGCTGGTTAGAGCGTGGTGCTAATAACGCCAAGGTCGCGGGTTCGATCCCCGTACGGGCCAGTCCGTCTCCTCTTTTTTGACCGTACCAGTCTCAAACTCCTTTTTCTCCCTACTGCCTAGATCTGGTGGGTGGAAATTGCTGCTGTCTTCATTTAAGCAGGTTACCGTGATGGCAAGCACCATACCCATTCCTCGTTAGTATAGTGGTGAGTATCCCCGCCTGTCACACGGGAGACCGGGGTTCGATTCCCTGACGGGGAGGCAATTGTTTTCTTTGTGCACCAAAGAAAACTCAGGAAAAAGGAATCCAAAGTCTTAAGTCTCCAGAGTCTCCAGAGTCTCCATGGAAATAAAGATGGAATTTTAAAAAGAGATCTACAAAAAAAGAAGCCATTAAGTCGTTGCACAGAGAGAACCCACACTTATCCTACCTCAGTTTCCTGAAGGTTTAAGCTGAAAAACTCTGTAGATATCCCCAATCCATGGAGCGAATAGGCCGAAACCACATGCCGAAAGGAGCCCGCTGAGATTGGCCAGGGGAAACAAACGTCCGTACGGGAGATGCCCACGGACAGAGCCTTATTTAATGGATTCCTGACATTAGTTTGCAGCAGAGCATAACGTAGACGTTCAGCGACTGATTTTGTCACCTGGGACCCTTTTTCCCAAAGTCATGAGTTAGAAAACTAAGGAAAAAGGAGGTAAAATCCTAGAGGGAGCGTAAGGAACCTTAAAGGTAGAAAGAAACCAAAGTCTTAAGTCTCCAGAGACTCCATGGAAATAAAGATGGAAATTTAAAAAGAGATCTACAAAAAAAGAAGCCATTAAGTTGTTGCACCGAGAGAACCCACACTTATCCTACCTCAGTTTCCTTAAGGTTTAAGCTGAAAAACTCTGTAGATATCCCCAATCCATGGAGCGAATAGGCCGAAACCACATGCCGAAAGGAGCCCGCTGAGATTGGCCAGGGGAAACAATCGTCCGTACGGGAGATGCCCACGGCCAGAGCCTTATCCAATGGATTCCTGACATTAGTTTGCAGCACAGCATATACCAGAGTCAATAACTTGTAAAGTAGATGGTCAGCGACTGATTTCGTCACCTGGGACCCGTTTGCCCAAAGTCATGAGTTAGTTGCAGCTGAAATGCGGACTGCAGCTTTCCCTCAATCACTGGCGCTACAACAAGGCCCCGTGTAGCCCATGTCTAAGGCCTATGGCTTTTAGATTGCAAACTCTTCCAGGTGCCGTGTTATTTCCTATACTTTCTGATTCCTTCTCTTGTGGAATAAAGTTTCGAATACAGTTCCCAGTTCACAGTCAGCCCTAGCACTCGTGATGTCGCCTCTGACAAGGACAGAGAAAGAGACACCCTTCCCTTTCTCCACACTGCTATCAGTACCTATTCTAAGGACTGGGACACATGTGAGATCCCCACTGGTGTCGGCCGGGGCAGCCGACATGCGCAACATGGCCGGTTAGCTCAGCTGGTTAGAGCGTGGTGCTAATAACGCCAAGGTCGCTGGTTCGATCCCTGTACGGGCCAGTACCCATTCCTCGTTAGTGTAGTGGTTAGTATCCCCGCCTGTCCCGCGGGAGACCGGGGTTCGATTCCCTGAGGGGGAGGCAATTGTTTTCTTTGTGCACCAAAGAAAACTCAGGAAAAGGGAATCCAAAGTCTTAAGTCTCCAGAGTCTCCAGAGTCTCCATGGAAATAAAGATGGAATTTTAAAAAGAGATCTACAAAAAAAGAAGCCATTAAGTCGTTGCACCGAGAGAACCCACACTTATCCTACCTCAGTTTCCTGAAGGTTTAAGCTGAAAAACTCTGTAGATATCCCCAATCCATGGAGCGAATAGGCCGAAACCACATGCCGAAAGGAGCCCGCTGAGATTGGCCAGGGGAAACAAACGTCCGTACGGGAGATGCCCACGGACAGAGCCTTATTTAATGGATTCCTGACATTAGTTTGCAGCAGAGCATAACGTAGACGTTCAGCGACTGATTTTATCACCTGGGACCCGTTTTCCCAAAGTCATGAGTTAGAAAACTAAGGAAAAAGGAGGTAAAATCCTAGAGGGAGCGTAAGGAACCTTAAAGGTAGAAAGAAATCAAAGTCTTAAGTCTCCAGAGACTCCATGGAAATAAAGATGGAAATTTAAAAAGAGATCTAAAAAAAAAAGAAGCCATTAAGTCGTTGCACCGAGAGAACCCACACTTATCCTACCTCAGTTTCCTGAAGGTTTAAGCTGAAAAACTCTGTAGATATCCCCAATCCATGGAGCGAATAGGCCGAAACCACATGCCGAAAGGAGCCCGCTGAGATTGGCCAGGGGAAACAAACGTCCGCACGGGAGATGCCCACGGACAGAGCCTTATTTAATGGATTCCTGACATCAGTTTGCAGCAGAGCATAACCCACACTTATCCTACCTCAGTTTCCTTAAGGTTTAAGCTGAAAAACTCTGTAGATATCCCCAATCCATGGAGCGAATAGGCCGAAACCACATGCCGAAAGGAGCCCGCTGAGATTGGCCAGGGGAAACAAACGTCCGTACGGGAGATGCCCACGGCCAGAGCCTTATCCAATGGATTCCTGACATTAGTTTGCAGCACAGCATATACCAGAGTCAATAACTTGTAAAGTAGACGGTCAGCGACTGATTTCGTCACCTGGGACCCGTTTGCCCAAAGTCATGAGTTAGTTGCAGCTGAAATGCGGACTGCAGCTTTCCCTCAATCACTGGCGCTACAACAAGGCCCCGTGTAGCCCATGCCTAAGGCCTATGGCTTTTAGATTGCAAACTCTTCCAGGTGCCGTGTTATTTCCTATACTTTCTGATTCCTTCTCTTGTGGAATAAAGTTTCGAATACAGTTCCCAGTTCACAGTCAGCCCTAGCACTCGTGATGTCGCCTCTGACAAGGACAGAGAAAGAGACACCCTTCCCTTTCTCCACACTGCTATTAGTACCTATTCTAAGGACTGGGACACATGTGAGATCCCCACTGGTGTCGGCCGGGGCAGCCGACATGCGCAACATGGCCGGTTAGCTCAGCTGGTTAGAGCGTGGTGCTAATAACGCCAAGGTCGCGGGCTCGATCCCCGTACGGGCCAGTCCGTCTCCTCTTTTTTGACCGTACCAGTCTCAAACTCCTTTTTCTCCCTACTGCCTAGATCTGGTGGGTGGAAATTGCTGCTGTCTTCATTTAAGCAGGTTACCGTGATGGCAAGCACCATACCCATTCCTCGTTAGTATAGTGGTGAGTATCCCCGCCTGTCACGCGGGAGACCGGGGTTCAATTCCCCAACGGGGAGGCAATTGTTTTCTTTGTGCACCAAAGAAAACTCAGGAAAAAGGAATCCAAAGTCTTAAGTCTCCAGAGTCTCCAGAGTCTCCATGGAAATAAAGATGGAATTTTAAAAAGAGATCTACAAAAAAAGAAGCCATTAAGTCGTTGCACAGAGAGAACCCACACTTATCCTACCTCAGTTTCCTGAAGGTTTAAGCTGAAAAACTCTGTAGATATCCCCAATCCATGGAGCGAATAGGCCGAAACCACATGCCGAAAGGAGCCCGCTGAGATTGGCCAGGGGAAACAAACGTCCGTACGGGAGATGCCCACGGACATAGCCTTATTTAATGGATTCCTGACATTAGTTTGCAGCAGAGCATAACGTAGACGTTCAGCGACTGATTTTGTCACCTGGGACCCGTTTTCCCAAAGTCATGAGTTAGAAAACTAAGGAAAAAGGAGGTAAAATCCTAGAGAGAGCGTCAGGAACCTTAAAGGTAGAAAGAAACCAAAGTCTTAAGTCTCCAGAGACTCCATGGAAATAAAGATGGAAATTTAAAAAGAGATCTACAAAAAAAGAAGCCATTAAGTCGTTGCACCGAGAGAACCCACACTTATCCTACCTCAGTTTCCTTAAGGTTTAAGTACCTATAGGTACTGCTATCAGTACCTATTCTAAGGACTGGGACACATATGAGATCCCCACTGGTGTCGGCCGGGGCAGCCGACATGCGCAACATGGCCGGTTAGCTCAGCTGGTTAGAGCGTGGTGCTAATAACGCCAAGGTCGCTGGTTCGATCCCCGTACTGGCCAGTCCGTCTCCTCTTTTTTGACCGTACCAGTCTCAAACTCCTTTTTCTCCCTACTGCCTAGATCTGGTGGGTGGAAATTGCTGCTGTCTTCATTTAAGCAGGTTACCGTGATGGCAAGCACCATACCCATTCCTCGTTAGTATAGTGGTGAGTATCCCCGCCTGTCACGCCGGAGACCGGGGTTCGATTCCCCGACGGGGAGGCAATTGTTTTCTTTGTGCACCAGAGAAAACTCAGGAAAAAGGAATCCAAAGTCTTAAGTCTCCAGAGTCTCCAGAGTCTCCATGGAAATAAAGATGGAATTTTAAAAAGAGATCTACAAAAAAAGAAGCCATTAAGTCGTTGCACAGAGAGAACCCACACTTATCCTACCTCAGTTTCCTGAAGGTTTAAGCTGAAAAACTCTGTAGATATCCCCAATCCATGGAGCGAATAGGCCGAAACCACATGCCGAAAGGAGCCCGCTGAGATTGGCCAGGGGAAACAAACGTCCGCACGGGAGATGCCCACGGACAGAGCCTTATTTAATGGATTCCTGACATTAGTTTGCAGCAGAGCATAACGTAGACGTTCAGCGACTGATTTTGTCACCTGGTACCCGTTTTCCCAAAGTCATGAGTTAGAAAACTAAGGAAAAAGGAGGTAAAATCCTAGAGGGAGCGTAAGGAACCTTAAAGGTAGAAAGAAACCAAAGTCTTAAGTCTCCAGAGACTCCATGGAAATAAAGATGGAAATTTAGAAAGAGATCTACAAAAAAAGAAGCCATTAAGTCGTTGCACCGAGAGAACCCACACTTATCCTACCTCAGTTTCCTTAAGGTTTAAGCTGAAAAACTCTGTAGATATCCCCAATCCATGGAGCGAATAGGCCGAAACCACATGCCGAAAGGAGCCCGCTGAGATTGGCCAGGGGAAACAAACGTCCGTACGGGAGATGCCCACGGACAGAGCCTTATTTAATGAATTCCTGACATTAGTTTGCAGCAGAGCATAACGTAGACGTTCAGCGACTGATTTTGTCACCTGGGACCCGTTTTCCCAAAGTCATGAGTTAGAAAACTAAGGAAAAAGGAGGTAAAATCCTAGAGAGAGCGTCAGGAACCTTAAAGGTAGAAAGAAACCAAAGTCTTAAGTCTCCAGAGACTCCATGGAAATAAAGATGGAAATTTAAAAAGAGATCTACAAAAAAAGAAGCCATTAAGTCGTTGCACCGAGAGAACCCACACTTATCCTACCTCAGTTTCCTTAAGGTTTAAGTACCTATAGGTACTGCTATCAGTACCTATTCTAAGGACTGGGACACATGTGAGATCCCCACTGGTGTCGGCCGGGGCAGCCAACATGCGTAACATGGCCGGTTAGCTCAGCTGGTTAGAGCGTGGTGCTAATAACGCCAAGGTCGCGGGTTCGATCCCCGTACGGGCCAGTCCGTCTCCTCTTTTTTGACCGTACCAGTCTCAAACTCCTTTTTCTCCCTACTGCCTAGATCTGGTGGGTGGAAATTGCTGCTGTCTTCATTTAAGCAGGTTACCGTGATGGCAAGCACCATACCCATTCCTCGTTAGTATAGTGGTGAGTATCCCCGCCTGTCACACGGGAGACCGGGGTTCGATTCCCTGACGGGGAGGCAATTGTTTTCTTTGTGCACCAAAGAAAACTCAGGAAAAAGGAATCCAAAGTCTTAAGTCTCCAGAGTCTCCAGAGTCTCCATGGAAATAAAGATGGAATTTTAAAAAGAGATCTACAAAAAAAGAAGCCATTAAGTCGTTGCACAGAGAGAACCCACACTTATCCTACCTCAGTTTCCTGAAGGTTTAAGCTGAAAAACTCTGTAGATATCCCCAATCCATGGAGCGAATAGGCCGAAACCACATGCCGAAAGGAGCCCGCTGAGATTGGCCAGGGGAAACAAACGTCCGTACGGGAGATGCCCACGGACAGAGCCTTATTTAATGGATTCCTGACATTAGTTTGCAGCAGAGCATAACGTAGACGTTCAGCGACTGATTTTGTCACCTGGGACCCTTTTTCCCAAAGTCATGAGTTAGAAAACTAAGGAAAAAGGAGGTAAAATCCTAGAGGGAGCGTAAGGAACCTTAAAGGTAGAAAGAAACCAAAGTCTTAAGTCTCCAGAGACTCCATGGAAATAAAGATGGAAATTTAAAAAGAGATCTACAAAAAAAGAAGCCATTAAGTTGTTGCACCGAGAGAACCCACACTTATCCTACCTCAGTTTCCTTAAGGTTTAAGCTGAAAAACTCTGTAGATATCCCCAATCCATGGAGCGAATAGGCCGAAACCACATGCCGAAAGGAGCCCGCTGAGATTGGCCAGGGGAAACAATCGTCCGTACGGGAGATGCCCACGGCCAGAGCCTTATCCAATGGATTCCTGACATTAGTTTGCAGCACAGCATATACCAGAGTCAATAACTTGTAAAGTAGATGGTCAGCGACTGATTTCGTCACCTGGGACCCGTTTGCCCAAAGTCATGAGTTAGTTGCAGCTGAAATGCGGACTGCAGCTTTCCCTCAATCACTGGCGCTACAACAAGGCCCCGTGTAGCCCATGTCTAAGGCCTATGGCTTTTAGATTGCAAACTCTTCCAGGTGCCGTGTTATTTCCTATACTTTCTGATTCCTTCTCTTGTGGAATAAAGTTTCGAATACAGTTCCCAGTTCACAGTCAGCCCTAGCACTCGTGATGTCGCCTCTGACAAGGACAGAGAAAGAGACACCCTTCCCTTTCTCCACACTGCTATCAGTACCTATTCTAAGGACTGGGACACATGTGAGATCCCCACTGGTGTCGGCCGGGGCAGCCGACATGCGCAACATGGCCGGTTAGCTCAGCTGGTTAGAGCGTGGTGCTAATAACGCCAAGGTCGCTGGTTCGATCCCTGTACGGGCCAGTACCCATTCCTCGTTAGTGTAGTGGTTAGTATCCCCGCCTGTCCCGCGGGAGACCGGGGTTCGATTCCCTGAGGGGGAGGCAATTGTTTTCTTTGTGCACCAAAGAAAACTCAGGAAAAGGGAATCCAAAGTCTTAAGTCTCCAGAGTCTCCAGAGTCTCCATGGAAATAAAGATGGAATTTTAAAAAGAGATCTACAAAAAAAGAAGCCATTAAGTCGTTGCACCGAGAGAACCCACACTTATCCTACCTCAGTTTCCTGAAGGTTTAAGCTGAAAAACTCTGTAGATATCCCCAATCCATGGAGCGAATAGGCCGAAACCACATGCCGAAAGGAGCCCGCTGAGATTGGCCAGGGGAAACAAACGTCCGTACGGGAGATGCCCACGGACAGAGCCTTATTTAATGGATTCCTGACATTAGTTTGCAGCAGAGCATAACGTAGACGTTCAGCGACTGATTTTATCACCTGGGACCCGTTTTCCCAAAGTCATGAGTTAGAAAACTAAGGAAAAAGGAGGTAAAATCCTAGAGGGAGCGTAAGGAACCTTAAAGGTAGAAAGAAACCAAAGTCTTAAGTCTCCAGAGACTCCATGGAAATAAAGATGGAAATTTAAAAAGAGATCTAAAAAAAAAAGAAGCCATTAAGTCGTTGCACCGAGAGAACCCACACTTATCCTACCTCAGTTTCCTGAAGGTTTAAGCTGAAAAACTCTGTAGATATCCCCAATCCATGGAGCGAATAGGCCGAAACCACATGCCGAAAGGAGCCCGCTGAGATTGGCCAGGGGAAACAAACGTCCGCACGGGAGATGCCCACGGACAGAGCCTTATTTAATGGATTCCTGACATCAGTTTGCAGCAGAGCATAACCCACACTTATCCTACCTCAGTTTCCTTAAGGTTTAAGCTGAAAAACTCTGTAGATATCCCCAATCCATGGAGCGAATAGGCCGAAACCACATGCCGAAAGGAGCCCGCTGAGATTGGCCAGGGGAAACAAACGTCCGTACGGGAGATGCCCACGGCCAGAGCCTTATCCAATGGATTCCTGACATTAGTTTGCAGCACAGCATATACCAGAGTCAATAACTTGTAAAGTAGACGGTCAGCGACTGATTTCGTCACCTGGGACCCGTTTGCCCAAAGTCATGAGTTAGTTGCAGCTGAAATGCGGACTGCAGCTTTCCCTCAATCACTGGCGCTACAACAAGGCCCCGTGTAGCCCATGCCTAAGGCCTATGGCTTTTAGATTGCAAACTCTTCCAGGTGCCGTGTTATTTCCTATACTTTCTGATTCCTTCTCTTGTGGAATAAAGTTTCGAATACAGTTCCCAGTTCACAGTCAGCCCTAGCACTCGTGATGTCGCCTCTGACAAGGACAGAGAAAGAGACACCCTTCCCTTTCTCCACACTGCTATTAGTACCTATTCTAAGGACTGGGACACATGTGAGATCCCCACTGGTGTCGGCCGGGGCAGCCGACATGCGCAACATGGCCGGTTAGCTCAGCTGGTTAGAGCGTGGTGCTAATAACGCCAAGGTCGCGGGCTCGATCCCCGTACGGGCCAGTCCGTCTCCTCTTTTTTGACCGTACCAGTCTCAAACTCCTTTTTCTCCCTACTGCCTAGATCTGGTGGGTGGAAATTGCTGCTGTCTTCATTTAAGCAGGTTACCGTGATGGCAAGCACCATACCCATTCCTCGTTAGTATAGTGGTGAGTATCCCCGCCTGTCACGCGGGAGACCGGGGTTCAATTCCCCGACGGGGAGGCAATTGTTTTCTTTGTGCACCAAAGAAAACTCAGGAAAAAGGAATCCAAAGTCTTAAGTCTCCAGAGTCTCCAGAGTCTCCATGGAAATAAAGATGGAATTTTAAAAAGAGATCTACAAAAAAAGAAGCCATTAAGTCGTTGCACAGAGAGAACCCACACTTATCCTACCTCAGTTTCCTGAAGGTTTAAGCTGAAAAACTCTGTAGATATCCCCAATCCATAGAGCGAATAGGCCGAAACCACATGCCGAAAGGAGCCCGCTGAGATTGGCCAGGGGAAACAAACGTCCGTACGGGAGATGCCCACGGACATAGCCTTATTTAATGGATTCCTGACATTAGTTTGCAGCAGAGCATAACGTAGACGTTCAGCGACTGATTTTGTCACCTGGGACCCGTTTTCCCAAAGTCATGAGTTAGAAAACTAAGGAAAAAGGAGGTAAAATCCTAGAGAGAGCGTCAGGAACCTTAAAGGTAGAAAGAAACCAAAGTCTTAAGTCTCCAGAGACTCCATGGAAATAAAGATGGAAATTTAAAAAGAGATCTACAAAAAAAGAAGCCATTAAGTCGTTGCACCGAGAGAACCCACACTTATCCTACCTCAGTTTCCTTAAGGTTTAAGTACCTATAGGTACTGCTATCAGTACCTATTCTAAGGACTGGGACACATATGAGATCCCCACTGGTGTCGGCCGGGGCAGCCGACATGCGCAACATGGCCGGTTAGCTCAGCTGGTTAGAGCGTGGTGCTAATAACGCCAAGGTCGCTGGTTCGATCCCCGTACTGGCCAGTCCGTCTCCTCTTTTTTGACCGTACCAGTCTCAAACTCCTTTTTCTCCCTACTGCCTAGATCTGGTGGGTGGAAATTGCTGCTGTCTTCATTTAAGCAGGTTACCGTGATGGCAAGCACCATACCCATTCCTCGTTAGTATAGTGGTGAGTATCCCCGCCTGTCACGCCGGAGACCGGGGTTCGATTCCCCGACGGGGAGGCAATTGTTTTCTTTGTGCACCAGAGAAAACTCAGGAAAAAGGAATCCAAAGTCTTAAGTCTCCAGAGTCTCCACAGTCTCCATGGAAATAAAGATGGAATTTTAAAAAGAGATCTACAAAAAAAGAAGCCATTAAGTCGTTGCACAGAGAGAACCCACACTTATCCTACCTCAGTTTCCTGAAGGTTTAAGCTGAAAAACTCTGTAGATATCCCCAATCCATGGAGCGAATAGGCCGAAACCACATGCCGAAAGGAGCCCGCTGAGATTGGCCAGGGGAAACAAACGTCCGTACGGGAGATGCCCACGGACAGAGCCTTATTTAATGGATTCCTGACATTAATTTGCAGCAGAGCATAACGTAGACGTTCAGCGACTGATTTTGTCACCTGGGACCCTTTTTCCCAAAGTCATGAGTTAGAAAACTAAGGAAAAAGGAGGTAAAATCCTAGAGGGAGCGTAAGAAACCTTAAAGGTGAGTCTCCAGAGTCTCCATGGAAATAAAGATGGAATTTTAAAAAGAGATCTACAAAAAAAGAAGCCATTAAGTCGTTGCACCGAGAGAACCCACACTTATCCTACCTCAGTTTCCTGAAGGTTTAAGCTGAAAAACTCTGTAGATATCCCCAATCCATGGAGCGAATAGGCCGAAACCACATGCCGAAAGGAGCCCGCTGAGATTGGCCAGGGGAAACAAACGTCCGTACGGGAGATGCCCACGGACAGAGCCTTATTTAATGGATTCCTGACATTAGTTTGCAGCAGAGCATAACGTAGACGTTCAGCGACTGATTTTATCACCTGGGACCCGTTTTCCCAAAGTCATGAGTTAGAAAACTAAGGAAAAAGGAGGTAAAATCCTAGAGGGAGCGTAAGGAACCTTAAAGGTAGAAAGAAACCAAAGTCTTAAGTCTCCAGAGACTCCATGGAAATAAAGATGGAAATTTAAAAAGAGATCTAAAAAAAAAAGAAGCCATTAAGTCGTTGCACCGAGAGAACCCACACTTATCCTACCTCAGTTTCCTGAAGGTTTAAGCTGAAAAACTCTGTAGATATCCCCAATCCATGGAGCGAATAGGCCGAAACCACATGCCGAAAGGAGCCCGCTGAGATTGGCCAGGGGAAACAAACGTCCGCACGGGAGATGCCCACGGACAGAGCCTTATTTAATGGATTCCTGACATCAGTTTGCAGCAGAGCATAACCCACACTTATCCTACCTCAGTTTCCTTAAGGTTTAAGCTGAAAAACTCTGTAGATATCCCCAATCCATGGAGCGAATAGGCCGAAACCACATGCCGAAAGGAGCCCGCTGAGATTGGCCAGGGGAAACAAACGTCCGTACGGGAGATGCCCACGGCCAGAGCCTTATCCAATGGATTCCTGACATTAGTTTGCAGCACAGCATATACCAGAGTCAATAACTTGTAAAGTAGACGGTCAGCGACTGATTTCGTCACCTGGGACCCGTTTGCCCAAAGTCATGAGTTAGTTGCAGCTGAAATGCGGACTGCAGCTTTCCCTCAATCACTGGCGCTACAACAAGGCCCCGTGTAGCCCATGCCTAAGGCCTATGGCTTTTAGATTGCAAACTCTTCCAGGTGCCGTGTTATTTCCTATACTTTCTGATTCCTTCTCTTGTGGAATAAAGTTTCGAATACAGTTCCCAGTTCACAGTCAGCCCTAGCACTCGTGATGTCGCCTCTGACAAGGACAGAGAAAGAGACACCCTTCCCTTTCTCCACACTGCTATCAGTACCTATTCTAAGGACTGGGACAAATGTGAGATCCCCACTGGTGTCGGCCAGGGCAGCCGACATGCGCAACATGGTCGGTTAGCTCAGCTGGTTAGAGCGTGGTGCTAATAACGCCAAGGTCGCGGGTTCGATCCCCGTACGGGCCAGTCCGTCTCCTCTTTTTTGACCGTACCAGTCTCAAACTCCTTTTTCTCCCTACTGCCTAGATCTGGTGGGTGGAAATTGCTGCTGTCTTCATTTAAGCAGGTTACCGTGATGGCACGCACCATACCCATTCCTCGTTAGTATAGTGGTGAGTATCCCCGCCTGTCACGCGGGAGACCGGGGTTCGATTCCCCGACGGGGAGGCAATAGTTTTCTTTGTGCACCAAAGAAAACTCAGGAAAAAGGAATCCAAAGTCTTAAGTCTCCAGAGTCTCCAGAGTCTCCATGGAAATAAAGATGGAATTTTAAAAAGAGATCTACAAAAAAAGAAGCCATTAAGTCGTTGCACAGAGAGAACCCACACTTATCCTACCTCAGTTTCCTGAAGGTTTAAGCTGAAAAACTCTGTAGATATCCCCAATCCATGGAGCGAATAGGCCGAAACCACATGCCGAAAGGAGCCCGCTGAGATTGGCCAGGGGAAACAAACGTCCGTACGGGAGATGCCCACGGACAGAGCCTTATTTAATGGATTCCTGACATTAGTTTGCAGCAGAGCATAACGTAGACGTTCAGCGACTGATTTTGTCACCTGGGACCCTTTTTCCCAAAGTCATGAGTTAGAAAACTAAGGAAAAAGGAGGTAAAATCCTAGAGGGAGCGTAAGGAACCTTAAAGGTAGAAAGAAACCAAAGTCTTAAGTCTCCAGAGTCTCCATGGAAATAAAGATGGAATTTTAAAAAGAGATCTACAAAAAAAGAAGCAATTAAGTTGTTGCACAGAGAGAACCCACACTTATCCTACCTCAGTTTCCTGAAGGTTTAAGCTGAAAAACTCTGTAGATATCCCCAATCCATGGAGCGAATAGGCCGAAACCACATGCCGAAAGGAGCCCGCTGAGATTGGCCAGGGGAAACAAACGTCCGTACGGGAGATGCCCACGGACAGAGCCTTATTTAATGGATTCCTGACATTAGTTTGCAGCAGAGCATAACGTAGACGTTCAGCGACTGATTTTGTCACCTGGGACCCTTTTTCCCAAAGTCATGAGTTAGAAAACTAAGGAAAAAGGAGGTAAAATCCTAGAGGGAGCGTAAGGAACCTTAAAGGTAGAAAGAAACCAAAGTCTTAAGTCTCCAGAGACTCCATAGAAATAAAGATGGAAATTTAAAAAGAGATCTACAAAAAAAGAAGCCATTAAGTTGTTGCACCGAGAGAACCCACACTTATCCTACCTCAGTTTCCTTAAGGTTTAAGCTGAAAAACTCTGTAGATATCCCCAATCCATGGAGCGAATAGGCCGAAACCACATGCCGAAAGGAGCCCACTGAGATTGGCCAGGGGAAACAAACGTCCGTACGGGAGATGCCCACGGCCAGAGCCTTATCCAATGGATTCCTGACATTAGTTTGCAGCACAGCATATACCAGAGTCAATAACTTGTAAAGTAGACGGTCAGCGACTGATTTCGTCACCTGGGACCCGTTTGCCCAAAGTCATGAGTTAGTTGCAGCTGAAATGCGGACTGCAGCTTTCCCTCAATCACTGGCGCTACAACAAGGCCCCGTGTAGCCCATGCCTAAGGCCTATGGCTTTTAGATTGCAAACTCTTCCAGGTGCCGTGTTATTTCCTATACTTTCTGATTCCTTCTCTTGTGGAATAAAGTTTCGAATACAGTTCCCAGTTCACAGTCAGCCCTAGCACTCGTGATGTCGCCTCTGACAAGGACAGAGAAAGAGACACCCTTCCCTTTCTCCACACTGCTATTAGTACCTATTCTAAGGACTGGGACACATGTGAGATCCCCACTGGTGTCGGCCGGGGCAGCCGACATGCGCAACATGGCCGGTTAGCTCAGCTGGTTAGAGCGTGGTGCTAATAACGCCAAGGTCGCGGGCTCGATCCCCGTACGGGCCAGTCCGTCTCCTCTTTTTTGACCGTACCAGTCTCAAACTCCTTTTTCTCCCTACTGCCTAGATCTGGTGGGTGGAAATTGCTGCTGTCTTCATTTAAGCAGGTTACCGTGATGGCAAGCACCATACCCATTCCTCGTTAGTATAGTGGTGAGTATCCCCGCCTGTCACGCGGGAGACCGGGGTTCAATTCCCCGACGGGGAGGCAATTGTTTTCTTTGTGCACCAAAGAAAACTCAGGAAAAAGGAATCCAAAGTCTTAAGTCTCCAGAGTCTCCAGAGTCTCCATGGAAATAAAGATGGAATTTTAAAAAGAGATCTACAAAAAAAGAAGCCATTAAGTCGTTGCACAGAGAGAACCCACACTTATCCTACCTCAGTTTCCTGAAGGTTTAAGCTGAAAAACTCTGTAGATATCCCCAATCCATGGAGCGAATAGGCCGAAACCACATGCCGAAAGGAGCCCGCTGAGATTGGCCAGGGGAAACAAACGTCCGTACGGGAGATGCCCACGGACATAGCCTTATTTAATGGATTCCTGACATTAGTTTGCAGCAGAGCATAACGTAGACGTTCAGCGACTGATTTTGTCACCTGGGACCCGTTTTCCCAAAGTCATGAGTTAGAAAACTAAGGAAAAAGGAGGTAAAATCCTAGAGAGAGCGTCAGGAACCTTAAAGGTAGAAAGAAACCAAAGTCTTAAGTCTCCAGAGACTCCATGGAAATAAAGATGGAAATTTAAAAAGAGATCTACAAAAAAAGAAGCCATTAAGTCGTTGCACCGAGAGAACCCACACTTATCCTACCTCAGTTTCCTTAAGGTTTAAGTACCTATAGGTACTGCTATCAGTACCTATTCTAAGGACTGGGACACATATGAGATCCCCACTGGTGTCGGCCGGGGCAGCCGACATGCGCAACATGGCCGGTTAGCTCAGCTGGTTAGAGCGTGGTGCTAATAACGCCAAGGTCGCTGGTTCGATCCCCGTACTGGCCAGTCCGTCTCCTCTTTTTTGACCGTACCAGTCTCAAACTCCTTTTTCTCCCTACTGCCTAGATCTGGTGGGTGGAAATTGCTGCTGTCTTCATTTAAGCAGGTTACCGTGATGGCAAGCACCATACCCATTCCTCGTTAGTATAGTGGTGAGTATCCCCGCCTGTCACGCCGGAGACCGGGGTTCGATTCCCCGACGGGGAGGCAATTGTTTTCTTTGTGCACCAGAGAAAACTCAGGAAAAAGGAATCCAAAGTCTTAAGTCTCCAGAGTCTCCAGAGTCTCCATGGAAATAAAGATGGAATTTTAAAAAGAGATCTACAAAAAAAGAAGCCATTAAGTCGTTGCACAGAGAGAACCCACACTTATCCTACCTCAGTTTCCTGAAGGTTTAAGCTGAAAAACTCTGTAGATATCCCCAATCCATGGAGCGAATAGGCCGAAACCACATGCCGAAAGGAGCCCGCTGAGATTGGCCAGGGGAAACAAACGTCCGTACGGGAGATGCCCACGGACAGAGCCTTATTTAATGGATTCCTGACATTAATTTGCAGCAGAGCATAACGTAGACGTTCAGCGACTGATTTTGTCACCTGGGACCCTTTTTCCCAAAGTCATGAGTTAGAAAACTAAGGAAAAAGGAGGTAAAATCCTAGAGGGAGCGTAAGAAACCTTAAAGGTGAGTCTCCAGAGTCTCCATGGAAATAAAGATGGAATTTTAAAAAGAGATCTACAAAAAAAGAAGCCATTAAGTCGTTGCACAGAGAGAACCCACACTTATCCTACCTCAGTTTCCTGAAGGTTTAAGCTGAAAAACTCTGTAGATATCCCCAATCCATGGAGCGAATAGGCCGAAACCACATGCCGAAAGGAGCCCGCTGAGATTGGCCAGGGGAAACAAACGTCCGTACGGGAGATGCCCACGGACAGAGCCTTATTTAATGGATTCCTGACATTAGTTTGCAGCAGAGCATAACGTAGACGTTCAGCGACTGATTTTATCACCTGGGACCCGTTTTCCCAAAGTCATGAGTTAGAAAACTAAGGAAAAAGGAGGTAAAATCCTAGAGGGAGCGTAAGGAACCTTAAAGGTAGAAAGAAACCAAAGTCTTAAGTCTCCAGAGACTCCATGGAAATAAAGATGGAAATTTAAAAAGAGATCTAAAAAAAAAAGAAGCCATTAAGTCGTTGCACCGAGAGAACCCACACTTATCCTACCTCAGTTTCCTGAAGGTTTAAGCTGAAAAACTCTGTAGATATCCCCAATCCATGGAGCGAATAGGCCGAAACCACATGCCGAAAGGAGCCCGCTGAGATTGGCCAGGGGAAACAAACGTCCGCACGGGAGATGCCCACGGACAGAGCCTTATTTAATGGATTCCTGACATCAGTTTGCAGCAGAGCATAACCCACACTTATCCTACCTCAGTTTCCTTAAGGTTTAAGCTGAAAAACTCTGTAGATATCCCCAATCCATGGAGCGAATAGGCCGAAACCACATGCCGAAAGGAGCCCGCTGAGATTGGCCAGGGGAAACAAACGTCCGTACGGGAGATGCCCACGGCCAGAGCCTTATCCAATGGATTCCTGACATTAGTTTGCAGCACAGCATATACCAGAGTCAATAACTTGTAAAGTAGACGGTCAGCGACTGATTTCGTCACCTGGGACCCGTTTGCCCAAAGTCATGAGTTAGTTGCAGCTGAAATGCGGACTGCAGCTTTCCCTCAATCACTGGCGCTACAACAAGGCCCCGTGTAGCCCATGCCTAAGGCCTATGGCTTTTAGATTGCAAACTCTTCCAGGTGCCGTGTTATTTCCTATACTTTCTGATTCCTTCTCTTGTGGAATAAAGTTTCGAATACAGTTCCCAGTTCACAGTCAGCCCTAGCACTCGTGATGTCGCCTCTGACAAGGACAGAGAAAGAGACACCCTTCCCTTTCTCCACACTGCTATCAGTACCTATTCTAAGGACTGGGACAAATGTGAGATCCCCACTGGTGTCGGCCGGGGCAGCCGACATGCGCAACATGGTCGGTTAGCTCAGCTGGTTAGAGCGTGGTGCTAATAACGCCAAGGTCGCGGGTTCGATCCCCGTACGGGCCAGTCCGTCTCCTCTTTTTTGACCGTACCAGTCTCAAACTCCTTTTTCTCCCTACTGCCTAGATCTGGTGGGTGGAAATTGCTGCTGTCTTCATTTAAGCAGGTTACCGTGATGGCACGCACCATACCCATTCCTCGTTAGTATAGTGGTGAGTATCCCCGCCTGTCACGCGGGAGACCGGGGTTCGATTCCCCGACGGGGAGGCAATAGTTTTCTTTGTGCACCAAAGAAAACTCAGGAAAAAGGAATCCAAAGTCTTAAGTCTCCAGAGTCTCCAGAGTCTCCATGGAAATAAAGATGGAATTTTAAAAAGAGATCTACAAAAAAAGAAGCCATTAAGTCGTTGCACAGAGAGAACCCACACTTATCCTACCTCAGTTTCCTGAAGGTTTAAGCTGAAAAACTCTGTAGATATCCCCAATCCATGGAGCGAATAGGCCGAAACCACATGCCGAAAGGAGCCCGCTGAGATTGGCCAGGGGAAACAAACGTCCGTACGGGAGATGCCCACGGACAGAGCCTTATTTAATGGATTCCTGACATTAGTTTGCAGCAGAGCATAACGTAGACGTTCAGCGACTGATTTTGTCACCTGGGACCCTTTTTCCCAAAGTCATGAGTTAGAAAACTAAGGAAAAAGGAGGTAAAATCCTAGAGGGAGCGTAAGGAACCTTAAAGGTAGAAAGAAACCAAAGTCTTAAGTCTCCAGAGTCTCCATGGAAATAAAGATGGAATTTTAAAAAGAGATCTACAAAAAAAGAAGCCATTAAGTTGTTGCACAGAGAGAACCCACACTTATCCTACCTCAGTTTCCTGAAGGTTTAAGCTGAAAAACTCTGTAGATATCCCCAATCCATGGAGCGAATAGGCCGAAACCACATGCCGAAAGGAGCCCGCTGAGATTGGCCAGGGGAAACAAACGTCCGTACGGGAGATGCCCACGGACAGAGCCTTATTTAATGGATTCCTGACATTAGTTTGCAGCAGAGCATAACGTAGACGTTCAGCGACTGATTTTGTCACCTGGGACCCTTTTTCCCAAAGTCATGAGTTAGAAAACTAAGGAAAAAGGAGGTAAAATCCTAGAGGGAGCGTAAGGAACCTTAAAGGTAGAAAGAAACCAAAGTCTTAAGTCTCCAGAGACTCCATAGAAATAAAGATGGAAATTTAAAAAGAGATCTACAAAAAAAGAAGCCATTAAGTTGTTGCACCGAGAGAACCCACACTTATCCTACCTCAGTTTCCTTAAGGTTTAAGCTGAAAAACTCTGTAGATATCCCCAATCCATGGAGCGAATAGGCCGAAACCACATGCCGAAAGGAGCCCACTGAGATTGGCCAGGGGAAACAAACGTCCGTACGGGAGATGCCCACGGCCAGAGCCTTATCCAATGGATTCCTGACATTAGTTTGCAGCACAGCATATACCAGAGTCAATAACTTGTAAAGTAGACGGTCAGCGACTGATTTCGTCACCTGGGACCCGTTTGCCCAAAGTCATGAGTTAGTTGCAGCTGAAATGCGGACTGCAGCTTTCCCTCAATCACTGGCGCTACAACAAGGCCCCGTGTAGCCCATGCCTAAGGCCTATGGCTTTTAGATTGCAAACTCTTCCAGGTGCCGTGTTATTTCCTATACTTTCTGATTCCTTCTCTTGTGGAATAAAGTTTCGAATACAGTTCCCAGTTCACAGTCAGCCCTAGCACTCGTGATGTCGCCTCTGACAAGGACAGAGAAAGAGACACCCTTCCCTTTCTCCACACTGCTATCAATACCTATTCTAAGGACTGGGACACATGTGAGATCCCCACTGGTGTCGGCCGGGGCAGCCGACATGCGCAACATGGCCGGTTAGCTCAGCTGGTTAGAGCGTGGTGCTAATAACGCCAAGGTCGCGGGTTCGATCCCCGTACGGGCCAGTCCGTCTCCTCTTTTTTGACCGTACCAGTCTCAAACTCCTTTTTCTCCCTACTGCCTAGATCTGGTGGGTGGAAATTGCTGCTGTCTTCATTTAAGCAGGTTACCGTGATGGCAAGCACCATACCCATTCCTCGTTAGTATAGTGGTGAGTATCCCCGCCTGTCTCGCGGGAGACCGGGGTTCGATTCCCCGACGGGGAGGCAATTGTTTTCTTTGTGCACCAAAGAAAACTCAGGAAAAAGGAATCCAAAGTCTTAAGTCTCCAGAGTCTCCAGAGTCTCCATGAAAATAAAGATGGAATTTTAAAAAGAGATCTACAAAAAAAGAAGCCATTAAGTCGTTGCACAGAGAGAACCCACACTTATCCTACCTCAGTTTCCTGAAGGTTTAAGCTGAAAAACTCTGTAGATATCCCCAATCCATGGAGCGAATAGGCCGAAACCACATGCCGAAAAGAGCCCGCTGAGATTGGCCAGGGGAAACAAACGTCCGTACGGGAGATGCCAACGGACAGAGCCTTATTTAATGGATTCCTGACATTAGTTTGCAGCAGAGCATAACGTAGACGTTCAGCGACTGATTTTGTCACCTGGGACCCTTTTTCCCAAAGTCATGAGTTAGAAAACTAAGGAAAAAGGAGGTAAAATCCTAGAGGGAGCGTAAGGAACCTTAAAGGTAGAAAGAAACCAAAGTCTTAAGTCTCCAGAGACTCCATGGAAATAAAGATGGAAATTTAAAAAGAGATCTACAAAAAAAGAAGCCATTAAGTTGTTGCACCGAGAGAACCCACACTTATCCTACCTCAGTTTCCTTAAGGTTTAAGCTGAAAAACTCTGTAGATATCCCCAATCCATGGAGCGAATAGGCCGAAACCACATGCCGAATGGAGCCCGCTGAGATTTGCCAGGGGAAACAAACGTCCGTATGGGAGATGCCCACGGCCAGAGCCTTATCCAATGGATTCCTGACATTAGTTTGCAGCACAGCATATACCAGAGTCAATAACTTGTAAAGTAGACGGTCAGCGACTGATTTCGTCACCTGGGACCCGTTTGCCCAAAGTCATGAGTTAGTTGCAGCTGAAATGCGGACTGCAGCTTTCCCTCAATCACTGGCGCTACAACAAGGCCCCGTGTAGCCCATGCCTAAGGCCTATGGCTTTTAGATTGCAAACTCTTCCAGGTGCCGTGTTATTTCCTATACTTTCTGATTCCTTCTCTTGTGGAATAAAGTTTCGAATACAGTTCCCAGTTCACAGTCAGCCCTAGCACTCGTGATGTCGCCTCTGACAAGGACAGAGAAAGAGACACCCTTCCCTTTCTCCACACTGCTATCAGTACCTATTCTAAGGACTGGGACACATGTGAGATCCCCACTGGTGTCGGCCGGGGCAGCCAACATGCGCAACATGGCCGGTTAGCTCAGCTGGTTAGAGCGTGGTGCTAATAACGCCAAGGTCGCGGGTTCGATCCCCTTCCGTGCCAGTCCGTCTCCTCTTTTTTGACCATACCAGTCTCAAACTCCTTTTTCTCCCTACTGCCTAGATCTGGCGGGTGGAAATTGCTGCTGTCTTCATTTAAGCAGGTTACCGTGATGGCAAGCACCATACCCATTCCTCGTTAGTATAGTGGTGAGTATCCCCGCCTGTCACGCGGGAGACCGGGGTTCGATTCCCCGACGGGGAGGCAATTGTTTTCTTTGTGCACCAAAGAAAACTCAGGAAAAAGGAATCCAAAGTCTTAAGTCTCCAGAGTCTCCATGGAAATAAAGATGGAATTTTAAAAAGAGATCTACAAAAAAAGAAGCCATTAAGTCGTTGCACAGAGAGAACCCACACTTATCCTACCTCAGTTTCCTGAAGGTTTAAGCTGAAAAACTCTGTAGATATCCCCAATCCATGGAGCGAATAGGCCGAAACCACATGCCGAAAGGAGCCCGCTGAGATTGGCCAGGGGAAACAAACGTCCGTACGGGAGATGCCCACGGACAGAGCCTTATTTAATGGATTCCTGACATTAGTTTGCAGCAGAGCATAACGTAGACGTTCAGCGACTGATTTTGTCACCTGGGACCCGTTTTCCCAAAGTCATGAGTTAGAAAACTAAGGAAAAAGGAGGTAAAATCCTAGAGAGAGCGTCAGGAACCTTAAAGGTAGAAAGAAACCAAAGTCTTAAGTCTCCAGAGACTCCATGGAAATAAAGATGGAAATTTAAAAAGAGATCTACAAAAAAAGAAGCCATTAAGTCGTTGCACCGAGAGAACCCACACTTATCCTACCTAAGTTTCCTTAAGGTTTAAGCTGAAAAACTCTGTAGATATCCCCAATCCATGGAGCGAATAGGCCGAAACCACATGCCGAAAGGAGCCCGCTGAGATTGGCCAGGGGAAACAAACGTCCGTACGGGAGATGCCCACGGCCAGAGCCTTATCCAATGGATTCCTGACATTAGTTTGCAGCACAGCATATACCAGAGTCAATAACTTGTAAAGTAGACGGTCAGCGACTGATTTCGTCACCTGGGACCCGTTTGCCCAAAGTCATGAGTTAGTTGCAGCTGAAATGCGGACTGCAGCTTTCCCTCAATCACTGGCGCTACAACAAGGCCCCGTGTAGCCCATGCCTAAGGCCTATGGCTTTTAGATTGCAAACTCTTCCAGGTGCCGTGTTATTTCCTATACTTTCTGATTCCTTCTCTTGTGGAATAAAGTTTCGAATACAGTTCCCAGTTCACAGTCAGCCCTAGCACTCGTGATGTCGCCTCTGACAAGGACAGAGAAAGAGACACCCTTCCCTTTCTCCACACTGCTATCAGTACCTATTCTAAGGACTGGGACACATGTGAGATCCCCACTGGTGTCGGCCGGGGCAGCCGACATGCGCAACATGGCCGGTTAGCTCAGCTGGTTAGAGCGTGGTGCTAATAACGCCAAGGTCGCGGGTTCGATCCCCGTACGGGCCAGTCCGTCTCCTCTTTTTTGACCGTACCAGTCTCAAACTCCTTTTTCTCCCTACTGCCTAGATCTGGTGGGTGGAAATTGCTGCTGTCTTCATTTAAGCAGGTTACCGTGATGGCAAGCACCATACCCTTGTTAGTATAGTGGTGAGTATCCCCGCCTGTCACGCGGGAGACTGGGGTTCGATTCCCTGACGGGGAGGCAATTGTTTTCTTTGTGCACCAAAGAAAACTCAGGAAAAAGGAATCCAAAGTGTTAAGTCTCCAGAGTCTCCAGAGTCTCCATGGAAATAAAGATGGAATTTTAAAAAGAGATCTACAAAAAAAGAAGCCATTAAGTCGTTGCACAGAGAGAACCCACACTTATCCTACCTCAGTTTCCTGAAGGCTTAAGCTGAAAAACTCTGTAGATATCCCCAATCCATGGAGCGAATAGGCCGAAACCACATGCCGAAAGGAGCCCGCTGAGATTGGCCAGGGGAAACAAACGTCCGTACGGGAGATGCCCACGGACAGAGCCTTATTTAATGGATTCCTGACATTAGTTTGCAGCAGAGCATAACGTAGACGTTCAGCGACTGATTTTGTCACCTGGGACCCTTTTTCCCAAAGTCATGAGTTAGAAAACTAAGGAAAAAGGAGGTAAAATCCTAGAGGGAGCGTAAAGAACCTTAAAGGTAGAAAGAAACCAAAGTCTTAAGTCTCCAGAGTCTCCATGGAAATAAAGATGGAATTTTAAAAAGAGATCTACAAAAAAAGAAGCCATTAAGTTGTTGCACAGAGAGAACCCACACTTATTCTACCTCAGTTTCCTGAAGGTTTAAGCTGAAAAACTCTGTAGATATCCCCAATCCATGGAGCGAATAGGCCGAAACCACATGCCGAAAGGAGCCCGCTGAGATTGGCCAGGGGAAACAAACGTCCGTACGGGAGAGGCCCACGGACAGAGCCTTATTTAATGGATTCCTGACATTAGTTTGCAGCAGAGCATAACGTAGACGTTCAGCGACTGATTTTGTCACCTGGGACCCTTTTTCCCAAAGTCATGAGTTAGAAAACTAAGGAAAAAGGAGGTAAAATCCTAGAGGGAGCGTAAGGAACCTTAAAGGTAGAAAGAAACCAAAGTCTTAAGTCTCCAGAGACTCCATGGAAATAAAGATGGAAATTTAAAAAGAGATCTACAAAAAAAGAAGCCATTAAGTTGTTGCACCGAGAGAACCCACACTTATCCTACCTCAGTTTCCTTAAGGTTTAAGCTGAAAAACTCTGTAGATATCCCCAATCCATGGAGCGAATAGGCCGAAACCACATGCCGAAAGGAGCCCGCTGAGATTGGCCAGGGGAAACAAACGTCCGTACGGGAGATGCCCACGGCCAGAGCCTTATCCAATGGATTCCTGACATTAGTTTGCAGCACAGCATATACCAGAGTCAATAACTTGTAAAGTAGACGGTCAGCGACTGATTTCGTCACCTGGGACCCGTTTGCCCAAAGTCATGAGTTAGTTGCAGCTGAAATGCGGACTGCAGCTTTCCCTCAATCACTGGCGCTACAACAAGGCCCCGTGTAGCCCATGCCTAAGGCCTATGGCTTTTAGATTGCAAACTCTTCCAGGTGCCGTGTTATTTCCTATACTTTCTGATTCCTTCTCTTGTGGAATAAAGTTTCGAATACAGTTCCCAGTTCACAGTCAGCCCTAGCACTCGTGATGTCGCCTCTGACAAGGACAGAGAAAGAGACACCCTTCCCTTTCTCCACACTGCTATCAGTACCTATTCTAAGGACTGGGACAAATGTGAGATCCCCACTGGTGTCGGCCGGGGCAGCCGACATGCGCAACATGGCCGGTTAGCTCAGCTGGTTAGAGCGTGGTGCTAATAACGCCAAGGTCGCGGGTTGATCCCCGTACGGGCCAGTCCGTCTCCTCTTTTTTGACCGTACCAGTCTCAAACTCCTTTTTCTCCCTACTGCCTAGATCTGGTGGGTGGAAATTGCTGCTGTCTTCATTTAAGCAGGTTACCGTGATGGCAAGCACCATACCCATTCCTCGTTAGTATAGTGGTGAGTATCCCCGCCTGTCACGCGGGAGACCGGGGTTCGATTCCCCGACGGGGAGGCAATTGTTTTCTTTGTGCACCAAAGAAAACTCAGGAAAAAGGAATCCAAAGTCTTAAGTCTCCAGAGTCTCCAGAGTCTCCATGGAAATAAAGATGGAATTTTAAAAAGAGATCTACAAAAAAAGAAGCCATTAAGTCGTTGCACAGAGAGAACCCACACTTATCCTACCTCAGTTTCCTGAAGGTTTAAGCTGAAAAACTCTGTAGATATCCCCAATCCATGGAGCGAATAGGCCGAAACCACATGCCGAAAGGAGCCCGCTGAGATTGGCCAGGGGAAACAAACGTCCGTACGGGAGATGCCCACGGACAGAGCCTTATTTAATGGATTCCTGACATTAGTTTGCAGCAGAGCATAACGTAGACGTTCAGCGACTGATTTTGTCACCTGGGACCCTTTTTCCCAAAGTCATGAGTTAGAAAACTAAGGAAAAAGGAGGTAAAATCCTAGAGGGAGCGTAAGGAACCTTAAAGGTAGAAAGAAACCAAAGTCTTAAGTCTCCAGAGTCTCCATGGAAATAAAGATGGAATTTTAAAAAGAGATCTACAAAAAAAGAAGCCATTAAGTTGTTGCACAGAGAGAACCCACACTTATCCTACCTCAGTTTCCTGAAGGTTTAAGCTGAAAAACTCTGTAGATATCCCCAATCCATGGAGCGAATAGGCCGAAACCACATGCCGAAAGGAGCCCGCTGAGATTGGCCAGGGGAAACAAACGTCCGTACGGGAGATGCCCACGGACAGAGCCTTATTTAATGGATTCCTGACATTAGTTTGCAGCAGAGCATAACGTAGACGTTCAGCGACTGATTTTGTCACCTGGGACCCTTTTTCCCAAAGTCATGAGTTAGAAAACTAAGGAAAAAGGAGGTAAAATCCTAGAGGGAGCGTAAGGAACCTTAAAGGTAGAAAGAAACCAAAGTCTTAAGTCTCCAGAGACTCCATAGAAATAAAGATGGAAATTTAAAAAGAGATCTACAAAAAAAGAAGCCATTAAGTTGTTGCACCGAGAGAACCCACACTTATCCTACCTCAGTTTCCTTAAGGTTTAAGCTGAAAAACTCTGTAGATATCCCCAATCCATGGAGCGAATAGGCCGAAACCACATGCCGAAAGGAGCCCACTGAGATTGGCCAGGGGAAACAAACGTCCGTACGGGAGATGCCCACGGCCAGAGCCTTATCCAATGGATTCCTGACATTAGTTTGCAGCACAGCATATACCAGAGTCAATAACTTGTAAAGTAGACGGTCAGCGACTGATTTCGTCACCTGGGACCCGTTTGCCCAAAGTCATGAGTTAGTTGCAGCTGAAATGCGGACTGCAGCTTTCCCTCAATCACTGGCGCTACAACAAGGCCCCGTGTAGCCCATGCCTAAGGCCTATGGCTTTTAGATTGCAAACTCTTCCAGGTGCCGTGTTATTTCCTATACTTTCTGATTCCTTCTCTTGTGGAATAAAGTTTCGAATACAGTTCCCAGTTCACAGTCAGCCCTAGCACTCGTGATGTCGCCTCTGACAAGGACAGAGAAAGAGACACCCTTCCCTTTCTCCACACTGCTATCAATACCTATTCTAAGGACTGGGACACATGTGAGATCCCCACTGGTGTCGGCCGGGGCAGCCGACATGCGCAACATGGCCGGTTAGCTCAGCTGGTTAGAGCGTGGTGCTAATAACGCCAAGGTCGCGGGTTCGATCCCCGTACGGGCCAGTCCGTCTCCTCTTTTTTGACCGTACCAGTCTCAAACTCCTTTTTCTCCCTACTGCCTAGATCTGGTGGGTGGAAATTGCTGCTGTCTTCATTTAAGCAGGTTACCGTGATGGCAAGCACCATACCCATTCCTCGTTAGTATAGTGGTGAGTATCCCCGCCTGTCACGCGGGAGACCGGGGTTCGATTCCCCGACGGGGAGGCAATTGTTTTCTTTGTGCACCAAAGAAAACTCAGGAAAAAGGAATCCAAAGTCTTAAGTCTCCAGAGTCTCCAGAGTCTCCATGGAAATAAAGATGGAATTTTAAAAAGAGATCTACAAAAAAAGAAGCCATTAAGTCGTTGCACAGAGAGAACCCACACTTATCCTACCTCAGTTTCCTGAAGGTTTAAGCTGAAAAACTCTGTAGATATCCCCAATCCATGGAGCGAATAGGCCGAAACCACATGCCGAAAGGAGCCCGCTGAGATTGGCCAGGGGAAACAAACGTCCGTACGGGAGATGCCCACGGACAGAGCCTTATTTAATGGATTCCTGACATTAGTTTGCAGCAGAGCATAACGTAGACGTTCAGCGACTGATTTTGTCACCTGGGACCCTTTTTCCCAAAGTCATGAGTTAGAAAACTAAGGAAAAAGGAGGTAAAATCCTAGAGGGAGCGTAAGGAACCTTAAAGGTAGAAAGAAACCAAAGTCTTAAGTCTCCAGAGTCTCCATGGAAATAAAGATGGAATTTTAAAAAGAGATCTACAAAAAAAGAAGCCATTAAGTTGTTGCACAGAGAGAACCCACACTTATTCTACCTCAGTTTCCTGAAGGTTTAAGCTGAAAAACTCTGTAGATATCCCCAATCCATGGAGCGAATAGGCCGAAACCACATGCCGAAAGGAGCCCGCTGAGATTGGCCAGGGGAAACAAACGTCCGTACGGGAGAGGCCCACGGACAGAGCCTTATTTAATGGATTCCTGACATTAGTTTGCAGCAGAGCATAACGTAGACGTTCAGCGACTGATTTTGTCACCTGGGACCCTTTTTCCCAAAGTCATGAGTTAGAAAACTAAGGAAAAAGGAGGTAAAATCCTAGAGGGAGCGTAAGGAACCTTAAAGGTAGAAAGAAACCAAAGTCTTAAGTCTCCAGAGACTCCATGGAAATAAAGATGGAAATTTAAAAAGAGATCTACAAAAAAAGAAGCCATTAAGTTGTTGCACCGAGAGAACCCACACTTATCCTACCTCAGTTTCCTTAAGGTTTAAGCTGAAAAACTCTGTAGATATCCCCAATCCATGGAGCGAATAGGCCGAAACCACATGCCGAAAGGAGCCCGCTGAGATTGGCCAGGGGAAACAAACGTCCGTACGGGAGATGCCCACGGCCAGAGCCTTATCCAATGGATTCCTGACATTAGTTTGCAGCACAGCATATACCAGAGTCAATAACTTGTAAAGTAGACGGTCAGCGACTGATTTCGTCACCTGGGACCCGTTTGCCCAAAGTCATGAGTTAGTTGCAGCTGAAATGCGGACTGCAGCTTTCCCTCAATCACTGGCGCTACAACAAGGCCCCGTGTAGCCCATGCCTAAGGCCTATGGCTTTTAGATTGCAAACTCTTCCAGGTGCCGTGTTATTTCCTATACTTTCTGATTCCTTCTCTTGTGGAATAAAGTTTCGAATACAGTTCCCAGTTCACAGTCAGCCCTAGCACTCGTGATGTCGCCTCTGACAAGGACAGAGAAAGAGACACCCTTCCCTTTCTCCACACTGCTATCAGTACCTATTCTAAGGACTGGGACAAATGTGAGATCCCCACTGGTGTCGGCCGGGGCAGCCGACATGCGCAACATGGCCGGTTAGCTCAGCTGGTTAGAGCGTGGTGCTAATAACGCCAAGGTCGCGGGTTGATCCCCGTACGGGCCAGTCCGTCTCCTCTTTTTTGACCGTACCAGTCTCAAACTCCTTTTTCTCCCTACTGCCTAGATCTGGTGGGTGGAAATTGCTGCTGTCTTCATTTAAGCAGGTTACCGTGATGGCAAGCACCATACCCATTCCTCGTTAGTATAGTGGTGAGTATCCCCGCCTGTCACGCGGGAGACCGGGGTTCGATTCCCCGACGGGGAGGCAATTGTTTTCTTTGTGCACCAAAGAAAACTCAGGAAAAAGGAATCCAAAGTCTTAAGTCTCCAGAGTCTCCAGAGTCTCCATGGAAATAAAGATGGAATTTTAAAAAGAGATCTACAAAAAAAGAAGCCATTAAGTCGTTGCACAGAGAGAACCCACACTTATCCTACCTCAGTTTCCTGAAGGTTTAAGCTGAAAAACTCTGTAGATATCCCCAATCCATGGAGCGAATAGGCCGAAACCACATGCCGAAAGGAGCCCGCTGAGATTGGCCAGGGGAAACAAACGTCCGTACGGGAGATGCCCACGGACAGAGCCTTATTTAATGGATTCCTGACATTAGTTTGCAGCAGAGCATAACGTAGACGTTCAGCGACTGATTTTGTCACCTGGGACCCTTTTTCCCAAAGTCATGAGTTAGAAAACTAAGGAAAAAGGAGGTAAAATCCTAGAGGGAGCGTAAGGAACCTTAAAGGTAGAAAGAAACCAAAGTCTTAAGTCTCCAGAGTCTCCATGGAAATAAAGATGGAATTTTAAAAAGAGATCTACAAAAAAAGAAGCCATTAAGTTGTTGCACAGAGAGAACCCACACTTATCCTACCTCAGTTTCCTGAAGGTTTAAGCTGAAAAACTCTGTAGATATCCCCAATCCATGGAGCGAATAGGCCGAAACCACATGCCGAAAGGAGCCCGCTGAGATTGGCCAGGGGAAACAAACGTCCGTACGGGAGATGCCCACGGACAGAGCCTTATTTAATGGATTCCTGACATTAGTTTGCAGCAGAGCATAACGTAGACGTTCAGCGACTGATTTTGTCACCTGGGACCCTTTTTCCCAAAGTCATGAGTTAGAAAACTAAGGAAAAAGGAGGTAAAATCCTAGAGGGAGCGTAAGGAACCTTAAAGGTAGAAAGAAACCAAAGTCTTAAGTCTCCAGAGACTCCATAGAAATAAAGATGGAAATTTAAAAAGAGATCTACAAAAAAAGAAGCCATTAAGTTGTTGCACCGAGAGAACCCACACTTATCCTACCTCAGTTTCCTTAAGGTTTAAGCTGAAAAACTCTGTAGATATCCCCAATCCATGGAGCGAATAGGCCGAAACCACATGCCGAAAGGAGCCCACTGAGATTGGCCAGGGGAAACAAACGTCCGTACGGGAGATGCCCACGGCCAGAGCCTTATCCAATGGATTCCTGACATTAGTTTGCAGCACAGCATATACCAGAGTCAATAACTTGTAAAGTAGACGGTCAGCGACTGATTTCGTCACCTGGGACCCGTTTGCCCAAAGTCATGAGTTAGTTGCAGCTGAAATGCGGACTGCAGCTTTCCCTCAATCACTGGCGCTACAACAAGGCCCCGTGTAGCCCATGCCTAAGGCCTATGGCTTTTAGATTGCAAACTCTTCCAGGTGCCGTGTTATTTCCTATACTTTCTGATTCCTTCTCTTGTGGAATAAAGTTTCGAATACAGTTCCCAGTTCACAGTCAGCCCTAGCACTCGTGATGTCGCCTCTGACAAGGACAGAGAAAGAGACACCCTTCCCTTTCTCCACACTGCTATCAATACCTATTCTAAGGACTGGGACACATGTGAGATCCCCACTGGTGTCGGCCGGGGCAGCCGACATGCGCAACATGGCCGGTTAGCTCAGCTGGTTAGAGCGTGGTGCTAATAACGCCAAGGTCGCGGGTTCGATCCCCGTACGGGCCAGTCCGTCTCCTCTTTTTTGACCGTACCAGTCTCAAACTCCTTTTTCTCCCTACTGCCTAGATCTGGTGGGTGGAAATTGCTGCTGTCTTCATTTAAGCAGGTTACCGTGATGGCAAGCACCATACCCATTCCTCGTTAGTATAGTGGTGAGTATCCCCGCCTGTCTCGCGGGAGACCGGGGTTCGATTCCCCGACGGGGAGGCAATTGTTTTCTTTGTGCACCAAAGAAAACTCAGGAAAAAGGAATCCAAAGTCTTAAGTCTCCAGAGTCTCCAGAGTCTCCATGAAAATAAAGATGGAATTTTAAAAAGAGATCTACAAAAAAAGAAGCCATTAAGTCGTTGCACAGAGAGAACCCACACTTATCCTACCTCAGTTTCCTGAAGGTTTAAGCTGAAAAACTCTGTAGATATCCCCAATCCATGGAGCGAATAGGCCGAAACCACATGCCGAAAGGAGCCCGCTGAGATTGGCCAGGGGAAACAAACGTCCGTACGGGAGATGCCCACGGACAGAGCCTTATTTAATGGATTCCTGACATTAGTTTGCAGCAGAGCATAACGTAGACGTTCAGCGACTGATTTTGTCACCTGGGACCCGTTTTCCCAAAGTCATGAGTTAGAAAACTAAGGAAAAAGGAGGTAAAATCCTAGAGAGAGCGTCAGGAACCTTAAAGGTAGAAAGAAACCAAAGTCTTAAGTCTCCAGAGACTCCATGGAAATAAAGATGGAAATTTAAAAAGAGATCTACAAAAAAAGAAGCCATTAAGTCGTTGCACCGAGAGAACCCACACTTATCCTACCTAAGTTTCCTTAAGGTTTAAGCTGAAAAACTCTGTAGATATCCCCAATCCATGGAGCGAATAGGCCGAAACCACATGCCGAAAGGAGCCCGCTGAGATTGGCCAGGGGAAACAAACGTCCGTACGGGAGATGCCCACGGCCAGAGCCTTATCCAATGGATTCCTGACATTAGTTTGCAGCACAGCATATACCAGAGTCAATAACTTGTAAAGTAGACGGTCAGCGACTGATTTCGTCACCTGGGACCCGTTTGCCCAAAGTCATGAGTTAGTTGCAGCTGAAATGCGGACTGCAGCTTTCCCTCAATCACTGGCGCTACAACAAGGCCCCGTGTAGCCCATGCCTAAGGCCTATGGCTTTTAGATTGCAAACTCTTCCAGGTGCCGTGTTATTTCCTATACTTTCTGATTCCTTCTCTTGTGGAATAAAGTTTCGAATACAGTTCCCAGTTCACAGTCAGCCCTAGCACTCGTGATGTCGCCTCTGACAAGGACAGAGAAAGAGACACCCTTCCCTTTCTCCACACTGCTATCAGTACCTATTCTAAGGACTGGGACACATGTGAGATCCCCACTGGTGTCGGCCGGGGCAGCCAACATGCGCAACATGGCCGGTTAGCTCAGCTGGTTAGAGCGTGGTGCTAATAACGCCAAGGTCGCGGGTTCGATCCCCGTACGGGCCAGTCCGTCTCCTCTTTTTTGACCGTACCAGTCTCAAACTCCTTTTTCTCCCTACTGCCTAGATCTGGTGGGTGGAAATTGCTGCTGTCTTCATTTAAGCAGGTTACCGTGATGGCAAGCACCATACCCTTGTTAGTATAGTGGTGAGTATCCCCGCCTGTCACGCGGGAGACTGGGGTTCGATTCCCTGACGGGGAGGCAATTGTTTTCTTTGTGCACCAAAGAAAACTCAGGAAAAAGGAATCCAAAGTGTTAAGTCTCCAGAGTCTCCAGAGTCTCCATGGAAATAAAGATGGAATTTTAAAAAGAGATCTACAAAAAAAGAAGCCATTAAGTCGTTGCACAGAGAGAACCCACACTTATCCTACCTCAGTTTCCTGAAGGCTTAAGCTGAAAAACTCTGTAGATATCCCCAATCCATGGAGCGAATAGGCCGAAACCACATGCCGAAAGGAGCCCGCTGAGATTGGCCAGGGGAAACAAACGTCCGTACGGGAGATGCCCACGGACAGAGCCTTATTTAATGGATTCCTGACATTAGTTTGCAGCAGAGCATAACGTAGACGTTCAGCGACTGATTTTGTCACCTGGGACCCTTTTTCCCAAAGTCATGAGTTAGAAAACTAAGGAAAAAGGAGGTAAAATCCTAGAGGGAGCGTAAGGAACCTTAAAGGTAGAAAGAAACCAAAGTCTTAAGTCTCCAGAGTCTCCATGGAAATAAAGATGGAATTTTAAAAAGAGATCTACAAAAAAAGAAGCCATTAAGTTGTTGCACAGAGAGAACCCACACTTATTCTACCTCAGTTTCCTGAAGGTTTAAGCTGAAAAACTCTGTAGATATCCCCAATCCATGGAGCGAATAGGCCGAAACCACATGCCGAAAGGAGCCCGCTGAGATTGGCCAGGGGAAACAAACGTCCGTACGGGAGAGGCCCACGGACAGAGCCTTATTTAATGGATTCCTGACATTAGTTTGCAGCAGAGCATAACGTAGACGTTCAGCGACTGATTTTGTCACCTGGGACCCTTTTTCCCAAAGTCATGAGTTAGAAAACTAAGGAAAAAGGAGGTAAAATCCTAGAGGGAGCGTAAGGAACCTTAAAGGTAGGAAGAAACCAAAGTCTTAAGTCTCCAGAGACTCCATGGAAATAAAGATGGAAATTTAAAAAGAGATCTACAAAAAAAGAAGCCATTAAGTTGTTGCACCGAGAGAACCCACACTTATCCTACCTCAGTTTCCTTAAGGTTTAAGCTGAAAAACTCTGTAGATATCCCCAATCCATGGAGCGAATAGGCCGAAACCACATGCCGAAAGGAGCCCGCTGAGATTGGCCAGGGGAAACAAACGTCCGTACGGGAGATGCCCACGGCCAGAGCCTTATCCAATGGATTCCTGACATTAGTTTGCAGCACAGCATATACCAGAGTCAATAACTTGTAAAGTAGACGGTCAGCGACTGATTTCGTCACCTGGGACCCGTTTGCCCAAAGTCATGAGTTAGTTGCAGCTGAAATGCGGACTGCAGCTTTCCCTCAATCACTGGCGCTACAACAAGGCCCCGTGTAGCCCATGCCTAAGGCCTATGGCTTTTAGATTGCAAACTCTTCCAGGTGCCGTGTTATTTCCTATACTTTCTGATTCCTTCTCTTGTGGAATAAAGTTTCGAATACAGTTCCCAGTTCACAGTCAGCCCTAGCACTCGTGATGTCGCCTCTGACAAGGACAGAGAAAGAGACACCCTTCCCTTTCTCCACACTGCTATCAGTACCTATTCTAAGGACTGGGACAAATGTGAGATCCCCACTGGTGTCGGCCGGGGCAGCCGACATGCGCAACATGGCCGGTTAGCTCAGCTGGTTAGAGCGTGGTGCTAATAACGCCAAGGTCGCGGGTTGATCCCCGTACGGGCCAGTCCGTCTCCTCTTTTTTGACCGTACCAGTCTCAAACTCCTTTTTCTCCCTACTGCCTAGATCTGGTGGGTGGAAATTGCTGCTGTCTTCATTTAAGCAGGTTACCGTGATGGCAAGCACCATACCCATTCCTCGTTAGTATAGTGGTGAGTATCCCCGCCTGTCACGCGGGAGACCGGGGTTCGATTCCCCGACGGGGAGGCAATTGTTTTCTTTGTGCACCAAAGAAAACTCAGGAAAAAGGAATCCAAAGTCTTAAGTCTCCAGAGTCTCCAGAGTCTCCATGGAAATAAAGATGGAATTTTTAAAAGAGATCTACAAAAAAAGAAGCCATTAAGTCGTTGCACAGAGAGAACCCACACTTATCCTACCTCAGTTTCCTGAAGGTTTAAGCTGAAAAACTCTGTAGATATCCCCAATCCATGGAGCGAATAGGCCGAAACCACATGCCGAAAGGAGCCCGCTGAGATTGGCCAGGGGAAACAAACGTCCGTACGGGAGATGCCCACGGACAGAGCCTTATTTAATGGATTCCTGACATTAGTTTGCAGCAGAGCATAACGTAGACGTTCAGCGACTGATTTTGTCACCTGGGACCCTTTTTCCCAAAGTCATGAGTTAGAAAACTAAGGAAAAAGGAGGTAAAATCCTAGAGGGAGCGTAAGGAACCTTAAAGGTAGAAAGAAACCAAAGTCTTAAGTCTCCAGAGTCTCCATGGAAATAAAGATGGAATTTTAAAAAGAGATCTACAAAAAAAGAAGCCATTAAGTTGTTGCACAGAGAGAACCCACACTTATCCTACCTCAGTTTCCTGAAGGTTTAAGCTGAAAAACTCTGTAGATATCCCCAATCCATGGAGCGAATAGGCCGAAACCACATGCCGAAAGGAGCCCGCTGAGATTGGCCAGGGGAAACAAACGTCCGTACGGGAGATGCCCACGGACAGAGCCTTATTTAATGGATTCCTGACATTAGTTTGCAGCAGAGCATAACGTAGACGTTCAGCGACTGATTTTGTCACCTGGGACCCTTTTTCCCAAAGTCATGAGTTAGAAAACTAAGGAAAAAGGAGGTAAAATCCTAGAGGGAGCGTAAGGAACCTTAAAGGTAGAAAGAAACCAAAGTCTTAAGTCTCCAGAGACTCCATGGAAATAAAGATGGAAATTTAAAAAGAGATCTACAAAAAAAGAAGCCATTAAGTTGTTGCACCGAGAGAACCCACACTTATCCTACCTCAGTTTCCTTAAGGTTTAAGCTGAAAAACTCTGTAGATATCCCCAATCCATGGAGCGAATAGGCCGAAACCACATGCCGAAAGGAGCCCGCTGAGATTGGCCAGGGGAAACAAACGTCCGTACGGGAGATGCCCACGGCCAGAGCCTTATCCAATGGATTCCTGACATTAGTTTGCAGCACAGCATATACCAGAGTCAATAACTTGTAAAGTAGACGGTCAGCGACTGATTTCGTCACCTGGGACCCGTTTGCCCAAAGTCATGAGTTAGTTGCAGCTGAAATGCGGACTGCAGCTTTCCCTCAATCACTGGCGCTACAACAAGGCCCCGTGTAGCCCATGCCTAAGGCCTATGGCTTTTAGATTGCAAACTCTTCCAGGTGCCGTGTTATTTCCTATACTTTCTGATTCCTTCTCTTGTGGAATAAAGTTTCGAATACAGTTCCCAGTTCACAGTCAGCCCTAGCACTCGTGATGTCGCCTCTGACAAGGACAGAGAAAGAGACACCCTTCCCTTTCTCCACACTGCTATCAGTACCTATTCTAAGGACTGGGACAAATGTGAGATCCCCACTGGTGTCGGCCGGGGCAGCCGACATGCGCAACATGGCCGGTTAGCTCAGCTGGTTAGAGCGTGGTGCTAATAACGCCAAGGTCGCGGGTTGATCCCCGTACGGGCCAGTCCGTCTCCTCTTTTTTGACCGTACCAGTCTCAAACTCCTTTTTCTCCCTACTGCCTAGATCTGGTGGGTGGAAATTGCTGCTGTCTTCATTTAAGCAGGTTACCGTGATGGCAAGCACCATACCCATTCCTCGTTAGTATAGTGGTGAGTATCCCCGCCTGTCACGCGGGAGACCGGGGTTCGATTCCCCGACGGGGAGGCAATTGTTTTCTTTGTGCACCAAAGAAAACTCAGGAAAAAGGAATCCAAAGTCTTAAGTCTCCAGAGTCTCCAGAGTCTCCATGGAAATAAAGATGGAATTTTAAAAAGAGATCTACAAAAAAAGAAGCCATTAAGTCGTTGCACAGAGAGAACCCACACTTATCCTACCTCAGTTTCCTGAAGGTTTAAGCTGAAAAACTCTGTAGATATCCCCAATCCATGGAGCGAATAGGCCGAAACCACATGCCGAAAGGAGCCCGCTGAGATTGGCCAGGGGAAACAAACGTCCGTACGGGAGATGCCCACGGACAGAGCCTTATTTAATGGATTCCTGACATTAGTTTGCAGCAGAGCATAACGTAGACGTTCAGCGACTGATTTTGTCACCTGGGACCCTTTTTCCCAAAGTCATGAGTTAGAAAACTAAGGAAAAAGGAGGTAAAATCCTAGAGGGAGCGTAAGGAACCTTAAAGGTAGAAAGAAACCAAAGTCTTAAGTCTCCAGAGTCTCCATGGAAATAAAGATGGAATTTTAAAAAGAGATCTACAAAAAAAGAAGCCATTAAGTTGTTGCACAGAGAGAACCCACACTTATCCTACCTCAGTTTCCTGAAGGTTTAAGCTGAAAAACTCTGTAGATATCCCCAATCCATGGAGCGAATAGGCCGAAACCACATGCCGAAAGGAGCCCGCTGAGATTGGCCAGGGGAAACAAACGTCCGTACGGGAGATGCCCACGGACAGAGCCTTATTTAATGGATTCCTGACATTAGTTTGCAGCAGAGCATAACGTAGACGTTCAGCGACTGATTTTGTCACCTGGGACCCTTTTTCCCAAAGTCATGAGTTAGAAAACTAAGGAAAAAGGAGGTAAAATCCTAGAGGGAGCGTAAGGAACCTTAAAGGTAGAAAGAAACCAAAGTCTTAAGTCTCCAGAGACTCCATAGAAATAAAGATGGAAATTTAAAAAGAGATCTACAAAAAAAGAAGCCATTAAGTTGTTGCACCGAGAGAACCCACACTTATCCTACCTCAGTTTCCTTAAGGTTTAAGCTGAAAAACTCTGTAGATATCCCCAATCCATGGAGCGAATAGGCCGAAACCACATGCCGAAAGGAGCCCACTGAGATTGGCCAGGGGAAACAAACGTCCGTACGGGAGATGCCCACGGCCAGAGCCTTATCCAATGGATTCCTGACATTAGTTTGCAGCACAGCATATACCAGAGTCAATAACTTGTAAAGTAGACGGTCAGCGACTGATTTCGTCACCTGGGACCCGTTTGCCCAAAGTCATGAGTTAGTTGCAGCTGAAATGCGGACTGCAGCTTTCCCTCAATCACTGGCGCTACAACAAGGCCCCGTGTAGCCCATGCCTAAGGCCTATGGCTTTTAGATTGCAAACTCTTCCAGGTGCCGTGTTATTTCCTATACTTTCTGATTCCTTCTCTTGTGGAATAAAGTTTCGAATACAGTTCCCAGTTCACAGTCAGCCCTAGCACTCGTGATGTCGCCTCTGACAAGGACAGAGAAAGAGACACCCTTCCCTTTCTCCACACTGCTATCAATACCTATTCTAAGGACTGGGACACATGTGAGATCCCCACTGGTGTCGGCCGGGGCAGCCGACATGCGCAACATGGCCGGTTAGCTCAGCTGGTTAGAGCGTGGTGCTAATAACGCCAAGGTCGCGGGTTCGATCCCCGTACGGGCCAGTCCGTCTCCTCTTTTTTGACCGTACCAGTCTCAAACTCCTTTTTCTCCCTACTGCCTAGATCTGGTGGGTGGAAATTGCTGCTGTCTTCATTTAAGCAGGTTACCGTGATGGCAAGCACCATACCCATTCCTCGTTAGTATAGTGGTGAGTATCCCCGCCTGTCTCGCGGGAGACCGGGGTTCGATTCCCCGACGGGGAGGCAATTGTTTTCTTTGTGCACCAAAGAAAACTCAGGAAAAAGGAATCCAAAGTCTTAAGTCTCCAGAGTCTCCAGAGTCTCCATGAAAATAAAGATGGAATTTTAAAAAGAGATCTACAAAAAAAGAAGCCATTAAGTCGTTGCACAGAGAGAACCCACACTTATCCTACCTCAGTTTCCTGAAGGTTTAAGCTGAAAAACTCTGTAGATATCCCCAATCCATGGAGCGAATAGGCCGAAACCACATGCCGAAAGGAGCCCGCTGAGATTGGCCAGGGGAAACAAACGTCCGTACGGGAGATGCCCACGGACAGAGCCTTATTTAATGGATTCCTGACATTAGTTTGCAGCAGAGCATAACGTAGACGTTCAGCGACTGATTTTGTCACCTGGGACCCGTTTTCCCAAAGTCATGAGTTAGAAAACTAAGGAAAAAGGAGGTAAAATCCTAGAGAGAGCGTCAGGAACCTTAAAGGTAGAAAGAAACCAAAGTCTTAAGTCTCCAGAGACTCCATGGAAATAAAGATGGAAATTTAAAAAGAGATCTACAAAAAAAGAAGCCATTAAGTCGTTGCACCGAGAGAACCCACACTTATCCTACCTAAGTTTCCTTAAGGTTTAAGCTGAAAAACTCTGTAGATATCCCCAATCCATGGAGCGAATAGGCCGAAACCACATGCCGAAAGGAGCCCGCTGAGATTGGCCAGGGGAAACAAACGTCCGTACGGGAGATGCCCACGGCCAGAGCCTTATCCAATGGATTCCTGACATTAGTTTGCAGCACAGCATATACCAGAGTCAATAACTTGTAAAGTAGACGGTCAGCGACTGATTTCGTCACCTGGGACCCGTTTGCCCAAAGTCATGAGTTAGTTGCAGCTGAAATGCGGACTGCAGCTTTCCCTCAATCACTGGCGCTACAACAAGGCCCCGTGTAGCCCATGCCTAAGGCCTATGGCTTTTAGATTGCAAACTCTTCCAGGTGCCGTGTTATTTCCTATACTTTCTGATTCCTTCTCTTGTGGAATAAAGTTTCGAATACAGTTCCCAGTTCACAGTCAGCCCTAGCACTCGTGATGTCGCCTCTGACAAGGACAGAGAAAGAGACACCCTTCCCTTTCTCCACACTGCTATCAATACCTATTCTAAGGACTGGGACACATGTGAGATCCCCACTGGTGTCGGCCGGGGCAGCCGACATGCGCAACATGGCCGGTTAGCTCAGCTGGTTAGAGCGTGGTGCTAATAACGCCAAGGTCGCGGGTTCGATCCCCGTACGGGCCAGTCCGTCTCCTCTTTTTTGACCGTACCAGTCTCAAACTCCTTTTTCTCCCTACTGCCTAGATCTGGTGGGTGGAAATTGCTGCTGTCTTCATTTAAGCAGGTTACCGTGATGGCAAGCACCATACCCATTCCTCGTTAGTATAGTGGTGAGTATCCCCGCCTGTCTCGCGGGAGACCGGGGTTCGATTCCCCGACGGGGAGGCAATTGTTTTCTTTGTGCACCAAAGAAAACTCAGGAAAAAGGAATCCAAAGTCTTAAGTCTCCAGAGTCTCCAGAGTCTCCATGAAAATAAAGATGGAATTTTAAAAAGAGATCTACAAAAAAAGAAGCCATTAAGTCGTTGCACAGAGAGAACCCACACTTATCCTACCTCAGTTTCCTGAAGGTTTAAGCTGAAAAACTCTGTAGATATCCCCAATCCATGGAGCGAATAGGCCGAAACCACATGCCGAAAGGAGCCCGCTGAGATTGGCCAGGGGAAACAAACGTCCGTACGGGAGATGCCCACGGACAGAGCCTTATTTAATGGATTCCTGACATTAGTTTGCAGCAGAGCATAACGTAGACGTTCAGCGACTGATTTTGTCACCTGGGACCCGTTTTCCCCAAAGTCATGAGTTAGAAAACTAAGGAAAAAGGAGGTAAAATCCTAGAGAGAGCGTCAGGAACCTTAAAGGTAGAAAGAAACCAAAGTCTTAAGTCTCCAGAGACTCCATGGAAATAAAGATGGAAATTTAAAAAGAGATCTACAAAAAAAGAAGCCATTAAGTCGTTGCACCGAGAGAACCCACACTTATCCTACCTAAGTTTCCTTAAGGTTTAAGCTGAAAAACTCTGTAGATATCCCCAATCCATGGAGCGAATAGGCCGAAACCACATGCCGAAAGGAGCCCGCTGAGATTGGCCAGGGGAAACAAACGTCCGTACGGGAGATGCCCACGGCCAGAGCCTTATCCAATGGATTCCTGACATTAGTTTGCAGCACAGCATATACCAGAGTCAATAACTTGTAAAGTAGACGGTCAGCGACTGATTTCGTCACCTGGGACCCGTTTGCCCAAAGTCATGAGTTAGTTGCAGCTGAAATGCGGACTGCAGCTTTCCCTCAATCACTGGCGCTACAACAAGGCCCCGTGTAGCCCATGCCTAAGGCCTATGGCTTTTAGATTGCAAACTCTTCCAGGTGCCGTGTTATTTCCTATACTTTCTGATTCCTTCTCTTGTGGAATAAAGTTTCGAATACAGTTCCCAGTTCACAGTCAGCCCTAGCACTCGTGATGTCGCCTCTGACAAGGACAGAGAAAGAGACACCCTTCCCTTTCTCCACACTGCTATCAGTACCTATTCTAAGGACTGGGACACATGTGAGATCCCCACTGGTGTCGGCCGGGGCAGCCGACATGCGCAACATGGCCGGTTAGCTCAGCTGGTTAGAGCGTGGTGCTAATAACGCCAAGGTCGCGGGTTCGATCCCCGTACGGGCCAGTCCGTCTCCTCTTTTTTGACCGTACCAGTCTCAAACTCCTTTTTCTCCCTACTGCCTAGATCTGGTGGGTGGAAATTGCTGCTGTCTTCATTTAAGCAGGTTACCGTGATGGCAAGCACCATACCCTTGTTAGTATAGTGGTGAGTATCCCCGCCTGTCACGCGGGAGACTGGGGTTCGATTCCCTGACGGGGAGGCAATTGTTTTCTTTGTGCACCAAAGAAAACTCAGGAAAAAGGAATCCAAAGTGTTAAGTCTCCAGAGTCTCCAGAGTCTCCATGGAAATAAAGATGGAATTTTAAAAAGAGATCTACAAAAAAAGAAGCCATTAAGTCGTTGCACAGAGAGAACCCACACTTATCCTACCTCAGTTTCCTGAAGGCTTAAGCTGAAAAACTCTGTAGATATCCCCAATCCATGGAGCGAATAGGCCGAAACCACATGCCGAAAGGAGCCCGCTGAGATTGGCCAGGGGAAACAAACGTCCGTACGGGAGATGCCCACGGACAGAGCCTTATTTAATGGATTCCTGACATTAGTTTGCAGCAGAGCATAACGTAGACGTTCAGCGACTGATTTTGTCACCTGGGACCCTTTTTCCCAAAGTCATGAGTTAGAAAACTAAGGAAAAAGGAGGTAAAATCCTAGAGGGAGCGTAAGGAACCTTAAAGGTAGAAAGAAACCAAAGTCTTAAGTCTCCAGAGTCTCCATGGAAATAAAGATGGAATTTTAAAAAGAGATCTACAAAAAAAGAAGCCATTAAGTTGTTGCACAGAGAGAACCCACACTTATTCTACCTCAGTTTCCTGAAGGTTTAAGCTGAAAAACTCTGTAGATATCCCCAATCCATGGAGCGAATAGGCCGAAACCACATGCCGAAAGGAGCCCGCTGAGATTGGCCAGGGGAAACAAACGTCCGTACGGGAGAGGCCCACGGACAGAGCCTTATTTAATGGATTCCTGACATTAGTTTGCAGCAGAGCATAACGTAGACGTTCAGCGACTGATTTTGTCACCTGGGACCCTTTTTCCCAAAGTCATGAGTTAGAAAACTAAGGAAAAAGGAGGTAAAATCCTAGAGGGAGCGTAAGGAACCTTAAAGGTAGGAAGAAACCAAAGTCTTAAGTCTCCAGAGACTCCATGGAAATAAAGATGGAAATTTAAAAAGAGATCTACAAAAAAAGAAGCCATTAAGTTGTTGCACCGAGAGAACCCACACTTATCCTACCTCAGTTTCCTTAAGGTTTAAGCTGAAAAACTCTGTAGATATCCCCAATCCATGGAGCGAATAGGCCGAAACCACATGCCGAAAGGAGCCCGCTGAGATTGGCCAGGGGAAACAAACGTCCGTACGGGAGATGCCCACGGCCAGAGCCTTATCCAATGGATTCCTGACATTAGTTTGCAGCACAGCATATACCAGAGTCAATAACTTGTAAAGTAGACGGTCAGCGACTGATTTCGTCACCTGGGACCCGTTTGCCCAAAGTCATGAGTTAGTTGCAGCTGAAATGCGGACTGCAGCTTTCCCTCAATCACTGGCGCTACAACAAGGCCCCGTGTAGCCCATGCCTAAGGCCTATGGCTTTTAGATTGCAAACTCTTCCAGGTGCCGTGTTATTTCCTATACTTTCTGATTCCTTCTCTTGTGGAATAAAGTTTCGAATACAGTTCCCAGTTCACAGTCAGCCCTAGCACTCGTGATGTCGCCTCTGACAAGGACAGAGAAAGAGACACCCTTCCCTTTCTCCACACTGCTATCAGTACCTATTCTAAGGACTGGGACAAATGTGAGATCCCCACTGGTGTCGGCCGGGGCAGCCGACATGCGCAACATGGCCGGTTAGCTCAGCTGGTTAGAGCGTGGTGCTAATAACGCCAAGGTCGCGGGTTGATCCCCGTACGGGCCAGTCCGTCTCCTCTTTTTTGACCGTACCAGTCTCAAACTCCTTTTTCTCCCTACTGCCTAGATCTGGTGGGTGGAAATTGCTGCTGTCTTCATTTAAGCAGGTTACCGTGATGGCAAGCACCATACCCATTCCTCGTTAGTATAGTGGTGAGTATCCCCGCCTGTCACGCGGGAGACCGGGGTTCGATTCCCCGACGGGGAGGCAATTGTTTTCTTTGTGCACCAAAGAAAACTCAGGAAAAAGGAATCCAAAGTCTTAAGTCTCCAGAGTCTCCAGAGTCTCCATGGAAATAAAGATGGAATTTTTAAAAGAGATCTACAAAAAAAGAAGCCATTAAGTCGTTGCACAGAGAGAACCCACACTTATCCTACCTCAGTTTCCTGAAGGTTTAAGCTGAAAAACTCTGTAGATATCCCCAATCCATGGAGCGAATAGGCCGAAACCACATGCCGAAAGGAGCCCGCTGAGATTGGCCAGGGGAAACAAACGTCCGTACGGGAGATGCCCACGGACAGAGCCTTATTTAATGGATTCCTGACATTAGTTTGCAGCAGAGCATAACGTAGACGTTCAGCGACTGATTTTGTCACCTGGGACCCTTTTTCCCAAAGTCATGAGTTAGAAAACTAAGGAAAAAGGAGGTAAAAATCCTAGAGGGAGCGTAAGGAACCTTAAAGGTAGAAAGAAACCAAAGTCTTAAGTCTCCAGAGTCTCCATGGAAATAAAGATGGAATTTTAAAAAGAGATCTACAAAAAAAGAAGCCATTAAGTTGTTGCACAGAGAGAACCCACACTTATCCTACCTCAGTTTCCTGAAGGTTTAAGCTGAAAAACTCTGTAGATATCCCCAATCCATGGAGCGAATAGGCCGAAACCACATGCCGAAAGGAGCCCGCTGAGATTGGCCAGGGGAAACAAACGTCCGTACGGGAGATGCCCACGGACAGAGCCTTATTTAATGGATTCCTGACATTAGTTTGCAGCAGAGCATAACGTAGACGTTCAGCGACTGATTTTGTCACCTGGGACCCTTTTTCCCAAAGTCATGAGTTAGAAAACTAAGGAAAAAGGAGGTAAAATCCTAGAGGGAGCGTAAGGAACCTTAAAGGTAGAAAGAAACCAAAGTCTTAAGTCTCCAGAGACTCCATGGAAATAAAGATGGAAATTTAAAAAGAGATCTACAAAAAAAGAAGCCATTAAGTTGTTGCACCGAGAGAACCCACACTTATCCTACCTCAGTTTCCTTAAGGTTTAAGCTGAAAAACTCTGTAGATATCCCCAATCCATGGAGCGAATAGGCCGAAACCACATGCCGAAAGGAGCCCGCTGAGATTGGCCAGGGGAAACAAACGTCCGTACGGGAGATGCCCACGGCCAGAGCCTTATCCAATGGATTCCTGACATTAGTTTGCAGCACAGCATATACCAGAGTCAATAACTTGTAAAGTAGACGGTCAGCGACTGATTTCGTCACCTGGGACCCGTTTGCCCAAAGTCATGAGTTAGTTGCAGCTGAAATGCGGACTGCAGCTTTCCCTCAATCACTGGCGCTACAACAAGGCCCCGTGTAGCCCATGCCTAAGGCCTATGGCTTTTAGATTGCAAACTCTTCCAGGTGCCGTGTTATTTCCTATACTTTCTGATTCCTTCTCTTGTGGAATAAAGTTTCGAATACAGTTCCCAGTTCACAGTCAGCCCTAGCACTCGTGATGTCGCCTCTGACAAGGACAGAGAAAGAGACACCCTTCCCTTTCTCCACACTGCTATCAGTACCTATTCTAAGGACTGGGACAAATGTGAGATCCCCACTGGTGTCGGCCGGGGCAGCCGACATGCGCAACATGGCCGGTTAGCTCAGCTGGTTAGAGCGTGGTGCTAATAACGCCAAGGTCGCGGGTTGATCCCCGTACGGGCCAGTCCGTCTCCTCTTTTTTGACCGTACCAGTCTCAAACTCCTTTTTCTCCCTACTGCCTAGATCTGGTGGGTGGAAATTGCTGCTGTCTTCATTTAAGCAGGTTACCGTGATGGCAAGCACCATACCCATTCCTCGTTAGTATAGTGGTGAGTATCCCCGCCTGTCACGCGGGAGACCGGGGTTCGATTCCCCGACGGGGAGGCAATTGTTTTCTTTGTGCACCAAAGAAAACTCAGGAAAAAGGAATCCAAAGTCTTAAGTCTCCAGAGTCTCCAGAGTCTCCATGGAAATAAAGATGGAATTTTAAAAAGAGATCTACAAAAAAAGAAGCCATTAAGTCGTTGCACAGAGAGAACCCACACTTATCCTACCTCAGTTTCCTGAAGGTTTAAGCTGAAAAACTCTGTAGATATCCCCAATCCATGGAGCGAATAGGCCGAAACCACATGCCGAAAGGAGCCCGCTGAGATTGGCCAGGGGAAACAAACGTCCGTACGGGAGATGCCCACGGACAGAGCCTTATTTAATGGATTCCTGACATTAGTTTGCAGCAGAGCATAACGTAGACGTTCAGCGACTGATTTTGTCACCTGGGACCCTTTTTCCCAAAGTCATGAGTTAGAAAACTAAGGAAAAAGGAGGTAAAATCCTAGAGGGAGCGTAAGGAACCTTAAAGGTAGAAAGAAACCAAAGTCTTAAGTCTCCAGAGTCTCCATGGAAATAAAGATGGAATTTTAAAAAGAGATCTACAAAAAAAGAAGCCATTAAGTTGTTGCACAGAGAGAACCCACACTTATCCTACCTCAGTTTCCTGAAGGTTTAAGCTGAAAAACTCTGTAGATATCCCCAATCCATGGAGCGAATAGGCCGAAACCACATGCCGAAAGGAGCCCGCTGAGATTGGCCAGGGGAAACAAACGTCCGTACGGGAGATGCCCACGGACAGAGCCTTATTTAATGGATTCCTGACATTAGTTTGCAGCAGAGCATAACGA